>NC_056732.1:703602502-703660002 GCF_019279795.1 Protopterus annectens | reverse complement strand
TTCATCACTTAATCAGGATGACATTGTAAACAGATATCCATAGGTGTAGCTGTCAGCCAAGTTGGAATAATATCTAAAAATTTCTAATTCACAGCTATTTCTGCCAAATGAAATAAACCCTTGCAGATAAAAATAAAGCATCAGTAAATGATGTGCAAAAACAGCTGTACTAAAAGAGAGCGCTGAAGTGTAACCATCACAGATTTAATCTGAGGAAATGCTGCAGAATATTTGTATTTTATGTTGCATATCTTTTTTTTTGGTGGGGGTGGGTGGGTTCAGCTGGAAGACACACAATCCTTTACAGAAATGTCTTATAATGCTATGTCAACTAGCGTTTTGTGTTACTCCCTCTGCATATTTTTCTCATGTTGATTAGCAGTCAGTTACAGTAGGGTAAGGTGCCTTCTTGCATTCAGGATTTGACTGTATACACCTGAGATTACAATACTGACATGCAAATGGCTAACTGAAGTCCAAAATTATATTCTGTTACCAGCATTTGCATACTCGAGAGTTTGGAACAGATGACAGACTGATTCAATGGACTAACAGGGTAACAGAAAATTGATTTACATACATAGCAGTAACTGCTTTCTAAACTTTTAAGAAACACCCTTTGCTTCATCACAGAGGCCATAATGCCTCTTGAGGCATGATATATAATGCCTTGAGACTCTTCTTACCAGAAGATAATTAAAATAAATGCAAACTGAATAATAGTCCTGCATGCAGAACTATTAAATGATTTTAAAATGCACCGAACTTTCTACAGTTGAATTAAAAAGGCACAAAATGCTGTAAAACACACACACACACACACACATACACACACACACACACACACACACACACACACACATATATATATATATATATATATATATATATATATATATATATATATATATATATTTGTAATTGACTAGTAACTTGGTACATAAAATTGTTACTTTTCTGTCACAGCTACATAAAAGTGTGAATCATTTTTAATCACAGGACCAGGTAACAGACAAAGGAATATGTTAGATACTTTTTGCCAAATCTAGATCTTTGAATGTCTGGTCTGTTTCCACTGACATGCATTTGATAGGACATCGACTGTTGAATGCGCTGCAGGTAGTAAGCAGATTATTAATGTCATAGCTGTGAAGGCTCAACTTGCCAGAAGGAGAGTTGTTCATAATAAACTGGGAATGTGATGTATTTGTTCTGGTGAAATTTGCTCAGCAAATTGTCTAGGACTATCCATTTGCTATAAAATCCAGTGTCTCTCTCTCTCTGTCAGAAAGACAAAAATAGAATCTTGCACATAATGCAAGACTCATAAATCCCCTAGCTTTCAGCAGCTTCAAAGATGATCTATGCCATAGGTCACTGATAGGTCCTGTGATGATTCAATACTTCAGCCTTAAAGCCACCAATAAGTCTGCAGAAACTGCAGCCATATTCATACTATGCCACAGCTTACAGTTTATTTCCTCAGCAATGTATGCATGTCTTTGTTTATTTATTTATTTAATGTAGATTTTAATGTAGCCATTTGTTAAGCAAGTGAGTAGTGGTTTCGTTAGAGGAACCTTTTCAGCCATGAAGTAGACTGTGAGATAAACAAGCAAAAATAAGAGTACATCAGGGTAATGGCATAGAGTAGGACGCTAACAGTGTAATAACAGTTAGCACACCAAACTTAGGTGTAATACATCTAAGAGCAGTTTAATAACTTGAATAGCTTGTCTTATTTAAAGGCATACATAAATACTGCAGGACGATTACTTGCTAAGTTTAATAAGTAGTGTGAGCCACAAGGAGGGATTATCAAACAGACACAGGGAGTAGCAGCAACAAATAGAGAATGACAGAATGCAGAAGTAATAGAATGGTAGCATGCCAGCAGAAAAAAAGAGAGGATGACAGAGTATATCAGTTTCTGTAGGAAGAAAGGTTGTGCTTCATTTAAGAGGGTTAGAGAATCAAAAGATAGAATAGTGACTTCAACGATAAGGAACACAAAGACATTTCAAAGAGACCCATTGCATGGAAGATAAATAGGGGGCATGAAGAACCATCTTTAAAAGGTGGACTAGAAAGGTTTCTAATATCTGATGGAATAGAAATCCTGATGTCTGGAGAAAGCTCTTTTCACTGTATGCGGTGTTAAAGAAGATCCTTGTAGAATAAACAGGACAATGAGCTTGAACCTAACCCTAGTTTGGGGACTTAATGACTATTTTGCAGCAAAGTTGAAGGGAAAAATCAATATTTAATAGTTTACGCAGCTGACAGTAAGTAAGAATGAGACATGTTTAGTGATGCCAGTGTACTAGTTTATGAAAGGAGATAGCAGTGCTGCATATGTTGGTCAGTAAGGTAAATATCTCAACAGATTTTATTTATGGATTTTAAAGTTTTACAGAATATTAATATTGTAAGTTTTACTTAGAAGTAGGAGGGTGTTTATTAATTTTGGCATAAGAATGTTTTACTTGATTCAGACATAAGCTGGCTGCAAACATTTTCATATACTTAAGTTGGGAAAGAATTCTGTTAGATTAGAATTCTACATGGGCATGAAAGGAGATAAAAGGGAATATTTCAAAGTCAGTGCTATAGGCACACTGTCTTAATAGGTCCTGGAATTGTAACTATTGAGTATAAACAAGAATTTAACTGATGACAAATATCACAGTTTTTTTTTGTTTGGGAATGACTAATTGTTTGTGCCTATAAATCACAGATCAATAGACTTTTTTAAAGAATATGTCAAAGTTCAAAGGTACTTCAGCTGCCCTTTAGTAAGGCTAGATTATCTCTAGAAAGTATACTTTTATAGGTATGAAGTTCATCAGAAGTTATTATTAAACACTGAACAGAGAAAATGCCAATAACAGACATTTGCAGTTAATAAAGAGTGAAATGAGAATAGTCCAAGAACACATCCTTATGGGACTGCGGAGTGATGGAATCCAAGAGGGTTAAGAAGAAGAAAACAGAGAGACACATCCAGGTACCAAAGTATGTTTATAGCCTTTAAACTAAGTTAGGGCACTAGTAGAGAAACCAGTTAGTGGAATAAGAAGCAATATACTCAATAGAAACAAAGACTTGTTTAAGGTCTATTCTATGAATCAGCCATTGTCCTTATTTCTAAATACAAAGTCAGTTGCTGCATATGCTGCAGTAAATGGTGTTAAAAGAAGCATGAAGCCATGTTGGTTATTGCTTAGCAAATGGAAGTGTTGAACGTGGCTTAACAATTGATACAAAATTACTCTTTTTTTTTTTTTTTGCAAACATGAATAGTGGAAGTGAGGTTGGTAAAAGGACAGAAGTGTTCTGGTACCAGTTAGGGTTAGCTTTGGGTAAAGAAATAATGATAGCTGACTTCAATTCAAGGAATAGGATTACATTTTAGATTAAGTGATTGAAAATATGGAGAAGTGTCTGGAAAATATGAAGCCAGGCTTTTTTAGAAATTTAAGATACAGGGAAGAATTGTTAGATGGGATGTATTAGAGTGAGGGAGGGAAGAAGGCTGGAAACTGAGCTTTCACTAAAAGGCTTGAATGTAAATTGTGGAATACCTCCAAAGAGTTTAGTATAAGAGCCTGTAGTGGGGATGGCAGTTGGAGAGCTGGGGACTGCAGAACTGGTGAGTATGAGAAGGAATTAGTGAAAGGGGGATGCATCATGTTGGAAACAAACCTGTTACCCCCTCACTGTCTTGACTGTGACATATAACAGGGTTCCATTCTGAGAACCTTTTTATTCACCATTTGCATGTTGCTTTTGGCAGATGTTATACATTTGAAAGGTAAACAGTGCCATTGTTATGCTGATGAGATGTAGATATACCACCCATTCACTAAGGAATCTGTGCCTGCCCTTAACAATATTGTAAGAAACAAGGAAATCATACCTGATTGGATGGCCAGTAATCAACTTAAAATGAACACTACAAGATGCTGATAATTGTGGTTTGAGTTACACATAGAGAATCACATGCTCCTGTTGTCTTCAGATATATTTTATTGTGAAGATAAACTTCAATTTCTGTCAAGTGTGTAGCATGTAAGCCATATTTCTTGATGGTAGGGTGCCCTGGAAGGACCAGAGATCAGCTGTTGTCAAATCTTCATGTTTTCAACAACATCACTGTCATTAAGCATCTCATTCCAACATCCTGACCTCTCTACAGTGGTGGATGCACTTGTCTTCTATTCTTTGGATTACTGCCTTTTATACCTTGGGTTGCCAGGTAAAGAACCTGACCACCTGCAGCTAATGCAAAACTCCAAAGACTAGTTTCTTATTGGGTTGTCTAGGTACTATAACATTACAGCGGCCATGTGAATGTGACATTGCCTCTCAAACAGCAGGTAATGTACTAAGTTCTTGTGTTAAAGCCCTACATGACTTGGGTCTCCCTTTTCTATGAGACCCATTGATATGGTACCGGGCAATTCTTTCCCTTTGCTCAGCCTCACAGGTACAGCTGAAAGTTTTGTCCACCAGCACTGAGGCCTCTAGGGCTCAGGCATTTGCTTAGGATTGTCTTTATCTGTGGAATCCAAACAAAAGAGTCCTTAGACTAGGTGTGAGGGGTTTGTTTAATGTGACAAGAAGGTAGGTAAAGTAAAGTGAAGAAAAGATAAAAATCACTATGTTACACTTTTGCCACAAAAAAGGGAGAACACATTAGCCATTGCTGCCATCAAGAGCTCAGGAGATGTGGGAGGGAGCTGCAGTAGAGAAGGAAGGGAGAGAATGGAAGGTAAGTGAGTTGCCTAAATGCTCTCAGATATAGCGCTGCCATTTAAGTAAAGCTAATTCACAATGATGCTCTTAACTATGTTACTTAGTGCATCAGTCTAGGAGAGGATAATTTTCTTTTTGTTAGAGACTGAACTAATAGGTCAGTACTAGCAGTAGTGACTACTACTTTGGTATAAACTGAGAACAGCCAGAGTGTAATATTGCTGTAACCTGCATTAATAAGCCTATGTTAGATAGCTGGAGGACGTTGGATAAGGATGGAGAGTTATAAGGAGGAAGAGAACAGTAGAGAAGTTTCTTCTGCACGAGGAGTAGGTGTCTTGAAATGTAAGCAGAAGTAGTGAAAAGAAAGTATTAGGCTATACTTGCTATGATGAGAATTGGTATAAAGGATAAACAATAGCAATGTATCATAAAAATACTAAAATACAAAAGACACTAATGTAGTGTTCCAAATCCTAATACCTTATAGTTTCTTCACAACCTGTAACACTCAAACATTTCCTACTGTTATCTAACTTTTAATTAACCTTCATCTCCATCTTAGAATGCATGAAACTCATAAACTACTTAACAGTTTCACAAAACATGCTGGTACACACAGTAAATAATTGCTTATTTTTTTAAATTTTAATCAAAACATAACTCCTTTATAAGCCTATGCTTGTCATTCAAACAATGTATTTGTTGTTATATGCCTACATGTTTTTTACTTATGCTTCTCAAAGTCCATGTGTTGCTAAGTCAGTCATCAGCTATTATAACTTTTGTACATTTTTTTTGTTGATAGTTTTACATTTTGTCTAAGTAAAATTTTTGGAGCCTTTCTCCCCAGGGCTGCAGTGAAAATGATCTGTGCTCAATCTGACTATCCTGTTTAACAAGAGGAAGTAAATAATTAAATACATGTGCATCTAAGGAGTGAATATAGTTAGTATAGGTTGTAAATATTAAGGGAAAAAAAAGGAATACAGTGATGTTGTGATATGCATATTAATAAATGAGAAGTTTTTTTTTTAAAAATGGCAGAAGTTAGGGAAATTAGTTTTGAAAGAAGTAATTAATAGAAATAACAGCTCTAAATGATTGCAGATTATAAAAAAAAATTATGTCAAAGGCTGGTACACTGTATTACTATGTATAAAATTTATGGACTGATGTAGATAGATCATAACCTAAAGGGTAATAGTACAAGATGAGAATTTGTTAACTGTTTATGAAAGGTTGTTATGTAAAACGGAGTTTAATAAAATCAGATGAGATGTACTGAGGAGGGATAACAGGTGGGAGACAGTCTGAAAGGACAATGTAGTCGAGCTTTGAGCATACTAATGGTTGCTGAAGAATATAATCTAAAAAGAGAGGATCATGGAATGCATAAATTTAATAAAAAATATAGCAAATCAAAAGAGAGTCATGGACTTATTTATACTTCTAAACGAACAGCACCTGATGTGTTAGCCATTCGTCTTCGAGTTATGACCTAATTGCTTTCAAAGATATGTTACAAAGATCCATGTGGATTAACTAACAAGATTGTAGCATGTATTTAACATTCAGATTGCTATTACAAATTATAATTATTTCAAACAGCTAAAATTACATTTCATATCAAATGCTTTATACTTAAAGTTGCATTCAGTCCTTTAAGTTTTAAAGTAATAAAGATCAAAATATACCCAACTTCTAGATAATGAAAACAGTGCTCCATTTTACCTATACTTTATAATTGACTTTCATGAGAATGGTAAAATGTAAGCAGCATACACCACCAAAATATACATAATTAAAAATGAGCTACAAGTTCATTATTAAAATTCCTATTTACAGCATCCCTTAAATGTTTCTGGACATGAATTCTAATAAGTGTTTTATGTGCCTTATGTACCATCTGGTAGGAACACATCTACATTTTATAGCATAATTCATGAGCTTTGCTGAACAGGAAAAAAACATTAAATTCAAATCTTATGCCATTAATATGCAAATAATTTCCTTTCAAACATTCTGAACACACATTACAATGTGCATATGGCTCATCCCTACCGCTGATGCTGTCTAAAGGTATCAGATACTCTTGTAAAAAAGTAACATACCCAAACTCCTGTCTCATTTGTAAGAAACATTGGACGCTATTTACAAATATAGTGCACCTGTATACCAAAGTCTTAGCAATTTATAAAGAGTGAATCACAATGTAACAAATCCTAAGGCACTGCAGTCTACAGTAGACATAGAGTACGTATGGAAATGATCCCCCTCGGCTAATGTACATGAGTCACCAGCACAATACCATGAGAGCACTGATGGATCCCCATGGAAAACCTACGGGACAGCAGCTACATACAATACCATAATGTTGCACATGGCAAGGTAGCATTTCCTCCTCCCAGGTAGCATATTGCTCAACATGCAGACCTGGACAACATATCAGCACTGTAAAAAAATATATACAGCTCAGTTACATGATAAGAAAATCCTGACTAGCTGTGGAGTTCACTTCAAAAAAGCTAACCTACAATGGTAAACAAACTTGTCACACACCCATGCAGAGATATTGGTGTGCTTCTACTAGTGGGAGTCTGCACAGCATGAGATAATTATCATAGTATGGTAATGAGACAGCTTGGCAATCTTGTCTGATGAATATGGTATTTTTATGAATGGCATTCAGGTATGATGCGAAAGATCAGAGCAGTTGGCACATCTAGGTACCAAAATATGTTTATAGAAGTTCTCTACTACACTGTGCTGATCTGTCATGCAAAATCACATAACAAATACATAATGGTAGGAGCTCTCTAATAAAATTAAAGAGGAAACTAAGAGGAATAATTAAGTCCAACAAAACCAATTACAAGTTCAAAATAGCCTCACAGGCTAAAGACAACCACAAGGCCTTCTACAGCTATGTTCAAAACCTCAAAGGCAGCACACATTAGTGTGTTGCCTTGGTGGTCAATGGTGCCATTTTTGAACAAGTGGCATAGTGAATTTGCAGGCTGACAAATTCATCTCAAACTTCATCCCCCACTCCCCCCATGAAATAGCTACTAGCATAACCCCCCAACTATTAACAGGGAGCAGGTCCTGGCTGCACTCGCTAAGGCTAAAAACGCAACCTCAGTGGGCCCCGATAAGTGAAGTTTGGAACAGATGAATTTGTCACAGGATGACCTTTGTATTAATGGAGTGGAGGGGGCTGGGAAGTAGGGAGATAGGTAAGTTAGGTTTGTGTGGGTGGGGAGCAGCTAGGAAAGAGTTAATTAAATTGGGAGCTGAGGGAGGAAGTGAGGTAAGGCTAAGGGTTGAGGCTTAGGGGTTTTGAAGGGGAAACTAGTGTGAGTAAGCACATTTTGGTGTGGTCTTGTTGAAGCAGGATTACTTCGCTGACAACCTGAGCTGTGAGTAAGGTAGGCCTTGGATAGCTATAAGACGGTGAGGTGAGTACAGTTATGGGTTATATTTTATTTTATATTATTTTTTTTTTCTGCTGGATTATGGTGGGTTGAAGAAAATATATATTAGAGGCTCTGATTTGTTGATATTGTTGTTATATATATAATTAGGAGACATTTCACATGCGATAGATAAGGAAGCTGAGGTTGTTTTACTAGTTCTCCTTGTTATATTATGGTGGTTGAGCGGTTTGGGGTTTTCTTTTTTTTTTATTTTGGTAGTCGTGTCCATGGTGGTCTAGTGGTTATTCACTGTAATTATAAGGGTTTCTTGCTGCATATTTGTGTTCTATGGTAGTTTAGCGGCTTATTTCGTTCTTTTTTTTCCATGGTGGCCTTGTTATTTTGCCAGGGTTGGTTGGTTTGGTTGCTTGCAGGGTGTTCCCTGTTGGTTTTGTGGCTTTTTGCCTTGTTGTGGTGGTTTTAGCTTAGTGTTAGGGTTCCTGGTGGTGTAGCGGTTGTTTCACAGGCTGGTAAGGCCATTTGAGTCTAGGTGCGCATGCACAGTAGCGCTCTGTGGCCAGCTGCTTCATTTTAATAAAAAAAAAAAAAAAAAAAGATAAGGAAATGAAAAGAAAATGGATAACAGCGATATGAGGTCAATGTTGGGCAGGCCGGTGGGTGCCTTGCTTGGTGGGGTGCGGTGGAGTGTGTTGCTCAACCTCATTTGGTGGCTTGGTGTGCTGGTTGCCTCCTCGGGATTGCAGCAGGTAAGTGCGGATTCTTGGTATCCCTGTTGGTTAGTGGTTAATGGCTGATTAGGAGGTAGTGTTGGCTGGTGGTGATGGTGTGTGTGTGTCTGTGTGTGTGTGTGTGTGTGTGTGTGTGTCTGTTTTCCCTTCATTTGTGAAGTTAGGTGAGTGGTGGCTTTTTTTGGCTGTGTGAGCAGTTTTCATTCTCTGGTGGTTAGGGGGATGTCCCCGGGACCTCTGAACCTATGAACCTATGAACCTAGGGGAGTGTAGTGATTTGGTTAGGTGTTGTCTCTCTGGTGGTTAGTGATTTCTGGGCTGAAGAAGAGCTGTTGTGGCTTTTATCGGTTGGCATGCAGAGGCTCACATGTGCGGTAGCATTGGCAACTGCAGATTGCCTTTTAAAAATCATCATCTTCTTTCAGCTGTTCCTGTTAGGGGTCACCACAGCGGATCATCTGTTTCCATTTCTTCCTGTCCTCTGCATCCTGCTCTGCCACACCAACTACCTGCATGTCCTCTCTCACCACATCCATAAACCTTATCTTAGGCCTTCCTCTTTTCCTGTTACCTGGTAGCTTCATCCTTAGCATCTTTTTCCCAATATACTCAGCATCCCTCCTCAGCACATGTCCAAACCAACGTAATCTTGCCTCTCTGGCTTTGTCTCCAAACCTTCCAACCTGGGCTGACCCTCTAATATACTTATTCCTAATCCTGTCCACCCTCGTCACACCCAGTGCAAATCTTAACATCTTTAACTCTGCCACATCTAGCTCAAACTCCTGCCTTTTTGTCAATGCCACTGTCTCCAACCCATATAACATAACTGGTCTCACTACCCTCTTGTAGACCTTCCCTTTCACTCTTACTGGTACTCGTCTGTCACAAATCACTGCTGACACTCTTCTCCACCCACTCCATTCTGCCTGTACTCTCTTCTTCACCTCTCTTCCACATCACTGTTACTCTGAACTATTGATCCCAAGTATTTAAACTCATCCACTTTCACCACCTCTACTCCTTGCATCCTCACCATTCCTCTATCCTCCCTCTCATTCACACACATATATTCTGTCTTAGTCCTGCTGACCTTCACTCCTCTTCTCTCTAGAGCATATCTCCATCTCTCCAGGGTCTCCTCCACCTGTTCCCTACTCTCACTACAGATCACAATGTCATCTGCAAACATCATAGTCCACGGGGACTCCTGTCTGATCTCGTCTGTCAACCTGTCCATCACCATTGCAAATAAGAAAGGGCTCAGAGCTGATCCTTGATGTAACCCCACCTCCACCTTAAACGCATCCGTCACTCTCACCGCAGACCTCACCGCTGTCACACTACCCTCGTGCATATCCTGTACCACTCTTACATACTTCTCTGACACTCCTGACTTCCTCATACAATACCACAACTTTTAAAAATGAAAAAAAAAAAGAGGAAAATGGCTAAGGTAATTAGCATGCTTGGTTCTTTAAGTAGATTAGGGTTTGGGTGTCTAAAGAATTTGGCAGGTGGTGGGAAGCTGGTCAACCTAGTGCAGGCAGGGTTGCAGTTTACATGCAGGGGTGCATGGTTCAAGTCCCTAGACAGCCAACTTAGGCTAGCTTGTGGTAACAGGGGGTTGGGGTTGCTGGGAGTTGCAGATGAACGAGTGGTTGATTCTGATGGTGGTGGTAAAGGCCAGCGGGGGGTCAAGTTTTTTTTTTTTCACAAGCCCTGGGCTGAAGCAGAGCAGGTAGTTCGGGGGAGATAGTTGGGGGTAGGGGTTTAGGAGATAGGTGTTAGGCATAGGGATTCATGTGTTGAATTTGGCTGCAGGTTGTGGTTAGTGCTATTAAGATGTTATTCATGGGTTGTTTTAACAACTTTTCTTTTGTTTCTCTAGGTATTATGGCTGAAGCATTGAGACAGAGGTTGGCCAGTATTGTGGCACAGGCAGAGGACCTGTTCAAGGACATGTCTATGGAAGTTCCATCAACTAGTGCACAGGATCCGAAAACTCGATGGAAGAGGCAGATGGTGCCTGTAACCCGGCGGTCAAGAGTGAAGAGAGTCAGACAATCAGCAATGGCAGAGGTGGCAATGGAGGTTGGGATGCCGGTTGTGGCCCCTTTGTCTTCTGCAGGTAATTATCAGGTCTGATGGGGAGTGAGGAGATAGCAGCAGGTATGGGGGGAGCTAGGGTGCAGTGATGGGGTCCAAGGTAAGGTAGCAGGTAGGGGTTTAGAGGCGTTGGTTGATTGTGAGGGGTTTTTTGATAATACTCTATCATTGCTTGATCAGGAGTTGGGGTCTGACTTAGATGTGGTGGGGTCTGACTTTGAGTCGCAGCCAGGAGATTGGTTGGCGATGCAGGCCTTATGTCAGGAAGGGGCATCCATTGTATTGACCCCCCACATATCTCTGGTGGTGAAGGAGAAGATTTAGAAAGGGGAATTTGTTGATATTTTTGAATTGCTTGATGCTGATGGGGTTCAACGTTTGACAGAGGCAGAGTCGGCTAATGGGAAGGACCTTTTGGCAATATTGGCAGCCATAGGTCGCAGAAGGGTAGGTAGTTTTCGGTCTAGGTCACGGGATAATTGGTCCTTGGTTTTATATACTACATGGCGGTTTGGTTGGAGAGGGACACTTTGCTGGCTCTTCTGCTTTTGGCCTATTTTTTGACTATCAGGGAAGCACAGAGGTTGCAACCAGGCTATGCATGGTTTTGGTATGATCAGAAGTATTGTAAGTGGAAAGTGGTGGATAAATCCATGCGGTGGGATGTCAGACACCAGGACATTTGGCTTTCTACCATGATGGACACTGGTGGATGGGGTAGTAGATTCGCTCAACCATCTGAGGGATATGTTGGACTTTTAATGCAGGGAAGTGTTCTTGGGTAGGTTGTAATTTTTCCCATATTTGCTCTAAGTGTTTGGGGGCTCATGCCATTACACAATGTTGGGGGGGATGGGTCCATGTTGGTGGTCAGGCATCTTATCCTATGGATCCTAGAGGTTGGGTTGGTTCTCACCTAGCATTGCTAGGTGGACGAGGCCGGGCTAATTTTTGGGGCAAAGGGGGGTCCTTTTGTGGAGTTGGGGGTGACCAGGGGACTCATTCACCTATTAAGATCCAGGTTTTGGAGTCATTCTTGGCCCATTACCCATTGCCAGTTGTGGAAGGGGAATTGATTGAGAGTTTTTCATGGGGTTCAATTAAGTCCACGTTGGTGGGGGACGGTATGGTGAGTAAAAATTTGAAGTCTGTAAGAGGGAGGGAGGGGATTTTGCAAGAGTTTATTGACAAGGAGTGTCAGACAGGGAGATTGTTGGGCCCATTTAGTTGTCTCCCATTTTCTAACTTTAAAGTGTCACCATTAGGTTTTGTTCCTAAGAAAAAGCAGGGTGAATTTCATTTAATTCATTATTTGTCATACCCTGGGGTAAGTCTGTGAATGACTTCATACCCAGTGCAGAAGTTAAGGTCACATATTCATCTCTGGATGATGTGGTCCGAATTATCAGGAGTTTTGAGGATCCATGTTTAGTTAAAGTAGATATTGAATCAGCTTTTCATTTGTTGCCGGTGCGGGAGGAAGATTGTTTTTTGTTGGGCATGGTGGTTGGGGATAATATTTATTTTGACACTGCCATGCCTATGGGATGTGCAGTGGCGTGTTCTACTTTTGAAAAGTTTAGCTCAGCACTCCACTGGATTTGGCAGCAGAGGGTGGAGGATCAGCAAGCAGTTCACTATTTAGAGGATTTTTTGTTGGTGAGTGATGGTCGAGATAAGGCGCAGGAAACTCTGCGTGAGTTTGTGGGGATGTGTGAGTCCCTTGGAGTTCCTTTGGCTAAGCATAAGTTAGAGGGCCCTGCAAAGGTGTTGGACTTTTTGGGCTTGACAGTAGATGCAGGACAATGTTTGTTTTGTTTATCGCAGGATAAGTTGGTTCGGCTGCAGGAGAAAATCTGCTGGTTGAAATCCAAGTCCAAGGTTCGGGTGTGAGAGGTTATGGAATTGTTGGGTTTGCTGAATTTCACTTGTAGGGCTGTGCATCCAGTGCACACATTTTGCCGGTCTGTAGCATTTCTTTTGAAAGGAGGGAGGAGTAAGTACCACAGAGTGCAGGTCACAAAGATAGTGTGAGAGGATTTAGAGTTGTGGATGAAAATTTTGGAACAGCTGAATGGGATTTCATTCTGGCAGTCAGATTGGGTAGAGCAATGGGAACTACAGTTGTTTACTGATGCAGCTGGGGGGCTGGGCATGGGAGCTTACTTTGCAGTCCAATGCTTTTTGGACCCTTGGCCGAAGCATTGGTCAGAAGAGTAGAAATGGGATGTTGCTTTTTTGGAGTTGATGCCAATTTGGGTGGCTTCAGTGGTTTGGCAGGATCATTTAGAAGGTAGGAGGGGTTTTTTTTATTTGGATAATACTGCAGTGGTGAGAGTGTTGCAGGTTAAGATGGCTAAATCTCCTCATTTGTTACTTGTTCTCAGGAAACTGGTATTGCAAAGTTTGATGATTAACTTTTCATTCACAGCATTGCATGTGCCTGGGGTTAAAAATGAGATAGCTGATAGCTTGTCTCATTTCAGTTTTGCAGGTGTCAGCAGGTGGCCCCAACAGTGGCATTTCATCCGACAGTCATTCTGGAGGACATTTGGCAGATTGGTCCATAGTAATTGGCAGGTTTGTGCAGCAGTCATGGCTGGTGTCTACGAGAAGAGCGTACGGTAGGGCATTATTTGAATTTGACCAGTTCTTGAGGCAGTTACCAGATGAGGAGTGTGAGTGGTCAGAGGTTTTGTTGTTGTGTTACTTGGCCATGTTGAGGGAACAGGGAAGGGCAGTTAGGACGGTGAGGGTGGTGTTGGCAGCTATTGCTGCTTTCACTCGTTTGGCCGGATTACAGGATTGGACTAGGTCCTGGGTGGTGAGTCAAGTATTAAAGGGTTGGGGCAGAGTTGAAGGTGGGGTCATAGATAGGAGTTGGCCGGTGACGAAGGAGATCTTAAGCCAGTTGCTACGGGGTTTAGGTAAGGTGTGTGGATTCTTGGAGGAGTATGTGGTGTGGAGCATGGTTAGTGTGTGGATGTACTGTGGGGCATTTAGAGTGTCTGAGTTATTGGGTTTGTTGGTATGGGAGGATGTGTTGATGTTGCCTAGGGCGGTGCACATTCAGCTGTGGTCTTCAAAGACAGATCAGGAGGGATGTGGGTCCCTGATGGTATTGGCAGAGGCTGAGGTAAGTTGGAGATGTCCTGTGGTGTGGGGAAAGAGATTGTGAGTGGTTCAGAGGGGTAGAGTGCAAGGTTTAGTTTTTACTTCAGTAGGTGGTAAAGGCTTGACAGGTGAGCAATTGAATTTGATTATGAGAAGAGCTCTTTGTAGGGTTGGTTTAGAAGGGGATAAGTTTTCTTCTCATTCTTTTAGGATATGTAGGGCAATGGACTTAGCGAAGGAAGGAAGTTCTATAGAAGTCATCAAGAGGGTAGGAAGGTGGTCTTCCAATGTCTGGGAGACAAACATTTGGGTCATTACTGAATTTCATAAGGAAGTCTTGTCTGGCCAGCACTGTCTACAAGATATGATATTTTTGTCAAGTTGATAAAAAAAAAAACAAACAAACAAAAAAAAAAGCAGTACATCAGTCTTGATGATGCCCATGGTAATTTTCTTCAATTTTGCAGGCAACAAAGATCAGATCAGTTTCTCTGCTGCATGGTCTGAATCAATAGAAACATTCCAGCAGAACTCCTGCCCTACCCTTACATCCATAATTACACCCTACCCACCCAATTGGGACCTCAAAAGCACACAACAAAACTTCTGCAGGTGAACAAGCCAAACAAAAATATTGGAAAAATATTTTACAGTCATTCAATTGCACACTCATGGAACAAACTTCCATTGTCCCTTTGCTGCACTGCCAAAAATGGCAAATTCAAAAAGCAACTACAAATTCATTTCCAACATGCATGGATCTGTACTTGCCAGGAAATTACCTAATTATTTTTTCTTCTCTCAATTAACATATCTGCTTGGTATCTACCTAAACTGTCTACATATATTACTCTCTCTTCAGTTAGTACCTATGCTATTAAATGCACCTTTGTTGTACTATGTCATGATGTTACTCTGAATTTTTATTTTAGGCCTTGTTACATTTCTTGTAAATAACTTAATGTTAACCAAATTTATCAAACATATTGCTGCTGCATTCTCAAAAATACTGTACTTTTGCCTTGTATATATTTGTATTGTATATTTCTCTCGGTTTTGTACTAAGTATCTTACATCTTGAATTGTTAGGTTTTTTCTTATTCTTTCCTGGAGCATTTCTCCTCGGGTCTCTGCTGAAAAAGGGCTCTCTGGGCCAGTCGGACTAACCTGTTTAACAAATGGAAAGATAAAGATATAAAGAAGGACCTGAGAAGTTAGGAGATGGTTCAGGTGAGTACAGGTACAGAAACTTCCTATGCTAGACAGTAGCATTGTACCTCAATAACTTAAACATTCCACTGTGCCTCCTGCCATACTTCTCAACCTGTTGCAGCAAGAAATCTGGACAAAGTCATAAATAATGGGGGGACAAAGGCCCCAAACAGGGACAATTTTAAAATATCTTACAAACTTAGAAATTTGATACATTAACGACTTTTGCATTAGCATGAATTTTCTGAATGAAATGAAGTCTGAAACTCAGATCTCTACTATTATATCCTGATGCCAACCCTTAATAATTTGCCAGAGAAATGGAATTTTATGAGAAAGAAACCAAAAAATATGAGGCAAAAATCTGGACATTCTACGAAAATCTGGACAGTTGAGAGGTATGTCTTCCTTCAGTGTGGCAAGAACACCAGTATTTCTTAAGACTTCTGTTACCTACTCATTATTCCACATTTTGAGGAAAACAGTTTGTAGATGAATAACTATTTCTTCACCAGTAGCATTACGGTCTTCATCCAAAATGCAATATAGTCCTGCACTATCTTCTTTGTTGTGTACCTTATTTCTTTGATACTGGATTGATATGGTGAAAAATTATCTTTAATGGTGTTGAGAAACAGTTGTCTTAGTGATTTTGCCTATCAAACAAATGGCATACTGTAAATTTATTTCAACATATTTGATTTGTTCTTACTACCACAAAGCACATGATTGGGGGGGGGGGCTCAAGACATTATCTATGAGATGCATTCTAAAGCGGAGTCATTTCCTTGATTCTTCATGTGATTAGTGATATTACTAATTTCTCCTACACTACATTCATTCATATTAACAATCTGGTTATGAATGACACCCCCCCCCCCAGTGTTAGATACATTGACCATATCTACTGTACTGCATTTATGAATTTTAAACTTATAACCCTGAGGACCTTAACCTTCTCTGATGGTTTAGACTGGCTTCCCAAGATTTAGCCTAGTGCCTTCTAATGCAATCCTGCTAACAGTAACTTAGACTTAGCCAATACATTTTTTATACATACCCACCTATTTTTTCCCCTTAGGTGATACCAGTACAACTTCAATGCCAGGACCCCTTTCATGCCTTCACTATACAAACTGCTACCAACCAGACCAATATGATGCAAATGTCTCCATTACTGAGTGCTCTTCAGTGTGTCAACCAATATATTAAATTGTCTGTGTTAGTTTCTTAATAGATAACACATTTACCTTTGATGCTGGAAGATCAAAATACTGTGGGTTCTATCTCTATTCCAGCTGCTTGGATTCATTCTTTGTTATTGACACTGCTGTGACACTCAAGGTCAGTAATGACACTGCTGTGAGAGTAGGTGATGGTGAGTCATGTGTAACCATGAAAATGCCATCCTTTATAAAGCCAAGATATAATTTACTTTTATTATGCTGGTTCTGTAATGAGGAAGACATTCCAGCTGATGAAGTTTAGATTTCATTCTTATAGATTATCATTATTAGATATTTGCTGGAATACTGGTCATGCTGCATGAAAAAATACAATCAGAAGAGAAGATGTTATCTATTGATAACCGTTTTACCAAAGGCAGTTCAATGAAGCTCACTAGACCAGAAAGGACACTTCAACAAAAGTAACAGTTGCTGACAAGAAATATTTTCTGTGAGGGAGGTTGTCCCTTTCACATCCCCACCACCACCATCATTAATATATTTGACTCTGAGGTCCTGAAACCATGCAGAAAGGCATAAAATTGAATATATTCATCCAGTCTTTACAGATAGTCTGCAGCAAGACAGATTGCAGGCCAGCAGCTATGCTCCTCAGAAAGGTACAAATAATAGTTATTTTATTTGTTTATTTACTAAATGAAGTGCACTGCTATGAATATATTCCAAGACCCAGTTGCACAGAAATAGGTAACTAAGCTTAATGATGTTTACTGCTCTCTTTAGTGGTTGTTCACCCTGACAGATCAAATAAGGTCAAGCGCACTGAAGGCTGAATTTAGTCAAAAAAAGCAGTACTGTCTGAACCACTAAATCGGGTATAATCAGTGCAAAACAAAAACAAGTTTAACACACTTTGGCAGTTGACACAGAGGACTAAGACTGTGAGATGCAGTGCCTGTGATACCAGGTTTGACTCTCTCAGCCTTCACTTGCCTACTGTGTGATCTTGCACAAGTCACCTAACTAGACAGCACTTGTAGGCAAATAGAAATATGGGTTATACTCCTCAATGTTCCCCTGGCGTGCAAGACTACTAACTACTTATGAACTCTCAGAAGCCAAGACTCTGTCTTTCTTACCAATCTCTCACAGCATTCCACTCGATTGTACTGTTATGTTCTCTTCCATTCTCATTTGTAGCAGTCTGTTTTGTTCTGTTTTTCACCTGTGATGTTTTCACAAGAATCAGAATATATTTCCTCTGATGCTTCTGTCAGCAATGCATGTTATTTTCTATGTGTCTTGTTGCTTGAGATAAAATTGTTGTGGTTTCCTTTATAGATTTACATTCATAGATATTCCAAGGCCACTAAGTCTCATGACCAATCTTACCTTGCCAGTGCCCTCTGTCAGGCAGCACCTCCTTTGTCATGGAGGGTTATACCGATTAATCCTGGAGTAATGTTGTGCATATCCATCCAGTCATTAGTTCATACATTTTTATTGTCAGTATTCAATGGCTTGAAGAATGTGAAAAGAATGCTGAGTACTTAGATTGTGGGTTATAGACTTAATTAGAAAGCTATGCATCCATATTGTTCTTAAACCATACAATATTTGTTGAAATCCTGTTAATATATGTCTGCCTGTTCCAAATTTTAAGAATGATCTCAGTAATATACTTCCCTCTCAAAGTTTTCTTAAAAGTGGACATTGAAAAGTCAATATCTTTGTGTTTATGCATTCATGGACTGAAATATAAATTGAGATTTAGTGGCACTTGAAGAAATCATCCTTGAAGACTTTATATGCTAGAATAACCTTATTGCTAAGGTATCTGTAATGAAGTACATACAAATTCAGATTCTTACATTTGACTTGATAACTCAGGTTTTTGACTGTAGGAATGTATCTCATAAATGCCCTTTGTACCAGTGCCAACCTTTCTAATTGACTGTAATTGTATACACAAAAGATCTTATTATATTCTAATAGTGGCAGTGGCGGCTGGTGACTTCAAATCAAAGGGGACTGCAGGAGACAGCTGAATGTATGGGGCCAATGTGAAGGGGTGTAGTCAACTAGAAAGGGGTGGTGCTATGGTACAGTGGGAACAATGCTGGCCATGCTTACCAATTTACATGAAATAAATGCTCAGTCACTATGGTGCATGCTGAATACTCTACACAGCACATTGTTACATGTATATACATGTAGTCCAATCAAGATGAAATGAAGTGGAGAAGAAAAAAATATTTCAATGCATTGGCTACTTGACAGCTTACTTAATATCTAGATGGAAACAAAAAGGTTGTGAGGCATGAAAAAATAAATTACTTTTTAAATACATCACTGGAATGCCAGTCAAACTCAAGTACAAAAAACAAGCAGCACTTAACTCAAACCACTCCACTTCTCCTTGCACTGCAGTTCTAATTATAATTTATATTCAGCTTTATAAAAGTAACGTGCAGCCAGCAACATGCATTTCTGAATAGTAAGAAGCATAAATCAACAGTATAAAAATGTGACAGAAAACCAGAACATTCTGCAAAATCAAGGACAGATGAAAAGCCACTGTACTTGTGTCTACCTTGGATGGGGGGATACTCTGTCTGCACACACACTGCATAACTGCTCCTTGCCTTGCTTGGACACATACAAAGTCACTACATGGGGGAGTGGGGTACAACAAGTATGTCACAATTTGAAATGTCTGTGCCTGACAATGATGGCCCTGACATATTTGTCATACTCTCAACCTCAGAGCAAGAAATCTGGAAAAAGCCATAAATAAAAGTGGGACAAAGGCCCAAAAATAAGGACATTTTTTTCAGCATCGTTACACAGGACAGCCTGCCATACAATACTTAAAATTAAAGCTCTCATTTGAGGCCTAGTGGTGGCTCCAGGCATTTATTCCAACTAATTAACATTGGTGATGCTTACTTATAGCATGCAAGCATAACTCATTTGTTTAATTTTCCTCCTAGAATACAAATAGGAGTTATGCTTAATCACTGCCAGTAATCAACATCATTTAAAGGAACTATGCTGATATTTCTCTATAACCATAACCCCAAAACTCTGTTCCTAGCCCTGACCTTAAAACTCTATCCATAAACCTAGACCTCCCTTCATAACTTTAAAATTCTTCCTTTAATTCCTTGGCCGTAGAACCCCCTTACTAAACTTAACCGTAAAGCTTCATCCCTAAACCTATACCTAAAAATCCCTTAAAAAACGTAAATCGGGGTCTTGGCTCCTAGGTGGATGAACATTCTCCTTAGGAACATTTAGTTGAGGGCATGTAACTGAAGTGGCATTCAGCTGCAGAAACACATGACTGTGGCTTTCCTTTTCCTAAAGGAGGCTTATATTGCTTGTAGTAGCTATGTGCCATATTAAAAAAACAACTGTAGAAAGACCACATAAATGTGTTGAAATGTATGGCCTACATATGTCAGGATTATCACAGGTGCTTTTTCTAGATCAGAATGCCAAATGGAACTCTTATCATGTTATGCAGATAACCTCCAGACACGCATAAACTTTCATGAGACAACACTTTACAAGAAATAATAAAAAATGAACGTTATAAGTTATAATAAGAAACAGCAACCAGAATTTTAAGAATGACTTTACATCAGAAAATACAGCCTCGATGTACTGTATTATGCAGCCCCCCCCCTTATTTGCACTCACTAAAATAGCAATAATGTATCACGAAGAGCTTCTCTGACTCATACAGTACTGAATGCTTACTTAAGAGGTTTTTTCTTTATGAAAGCTACTACACAGAAAAGGAAATAAATATGTAGATTTTCTATCACCTCTGAAACTGTTCCCTTTCTGGATAATGCAAAATCCTCCTTTACATTAATTAGAGGTAGTAATCCTAGGTACTTGTACTGTTTCTAGTTTTAAAGTAGTAATTCCTAGAATAACCAGAGCCAGAGAAAAAGGTATGCTGAAATTAGTTAACTATTCTTTTATTAGTCAAAACAGAACACACTGCATTAATGTAAATGACCATTTAGAATGTCACCTCCACTGTTCAACTTGTAAGTAGCTTTACTTTTGGAACTCACAAATGCATCTTTCAGCTATGTAAATAACATAAGATTTCTATATATCTATGTTAGAAGGTAAGTCACAACTATTACATCCACTAGGAAGCTCATACCATGCACATAAATACAACTCCTGTTCTATAATAAAACATTTTAATTTAAAATATATCTTGTTATGGGATGCTTTAAAACAGTTTTATTCTTTAGACTACATAAGGGAAGTCAATAATTGTTTTATATCTATGTCAACTACAACACATACACACACACACACACACACACACACACACACACACACACACACACACACACACACACACACACACAGACACACACACACACACACACACACACACACACACACACACCCTACCTGAACCCAAAGTCTGTTGTAAATGCCACATTCCTGCAGTAATCCATTCCAAAGTCTGTTGTAAATGCTGCAGTACAAAAGGCTGCAATGAGAGAGCAAGCTCTAATCCTTCCCTTGAGGCTCGTCCTAGTCCTTCCCCTTCCCGCAAGAGCAAGCTGGGTGCTACCCAGCCTGCAGACATTGCAGTCCGATCCCCTTCCAGTCTATGCAGTTGTAACTGCATAGACTTCTGGGATATCTGCTACTGAATGCTGTCTTCCTAATCTGGACTGCTGGTGAGATACTCTGGATTCTGTGTGCATGCTCCAGACTGGTTCACCAGCAGTCCGGATATCGGGAAATGCCGCTAGTGCACATGCGCTATGTTCCAGGACTTGTGTTTCTATTCTTTTTGTTTTTACTTTTACTTTTATTTTTCTTTTTTTCTTTTCTTTCTTTTCTGTTTTACAGTGGGGGGGGGAGGCTGCAGTCCTGCAGCCCAATAGCACAAGCCGCCCCTGAATAGTGGTCTTATTTAAGTTTTATATAGTTGGGCTGAGCATTTCTTATCTCTTAAAGTAAATCATCTAAAAAAAGCCTCAAGTATTTCATTGCTCTGGACCTAATGTGATTTAAATGATTTTGAAAAAGGAACCTATTATTAGTTATCACACATAGATCCTTAGAATCATTTGTTACTTTAAGAGTATAGCCTTTCAAAAGTATTGTTTTCTTTATTGTCAGTTTATCAAAGTAAATAACACAACATTTTCAGTGCTGAAGTTGATACCATATTCAGTTGCCCAATCAACAAATTCTTATAAGAAATTAATTATTCCTTTAAAATTGGTAATCAAGACTACAACAAATCCAATTTTGCAGTCATCTCCATATTTATTGGCCCAGCAGATAGTGCTTAGTGGACAAGTAGAAAAAAAACAAACTGAATAAGAAAGGTTCCACCACTGATCCTTGTGGTATGCCACAAGTAATTGAAATGAAATCATAAATGCAGCATTCAAGTCTGGTGATAAAGAGGCTCTCAGATTGGCCAGAACTCAATTAAACAAAGGGGTGAGGGAGGCCAAATGCAAATATGGTCAAAAGATCATGAGCCACTTCTCCGAACAAAAGGACCCCAGGTGCCTGTGGCAGGGCATCCAGTCTATAACAGATTACAGGTCCTGTCTTCACAGTGTAATGATGTTACGGAATTCCTAAACAAGCTCAACATCTACTTCAGCAGGTTTGAGGAAGGGAACAAGACAGCAGCAGAGAAAATCACCAACAACCAGAGTGAGGAAGAGCTCAGCCTCAAACCCTGCTGATGTCAGAAAGAACCTATGAAGAGTTAACCCCAGGAAAGCAGCTGGACCTCATAACATTCTTAGAAGAGTGCTCAGAGACTGTGTGGACCAACTAACAAATATACTCACAGACATGTTCAACAACTCACTGGGTCAAACCATTGTGCCCAAATGTTTCAAGGATACAAACATTATAGCACTGCCAAATAAGTCACCACCTGCTAGCCTAAATGACTATCATCCTGTAGCTCTCACCTCCACTGTGATGAAATGCTTTGAGAGACTGGTCAAAGTTGTAATAACATCCAAACTACCTGCAGACTTCGATCCACTCCAGTTTGTATACAGACCCAATCGCTCCACAAGAGATGCTGTTTCTTTGGCACTCCACTTATTGCTGGACCACCGGGAGAACAAGAATAGCTATGTGAGGCTACATTTCATCGACTTCAGTTCAGCTTTCAATACAGTTATCCCACAAAATTTGATCAGAAAGCTGGTTCAACTGGGCATCAGCACTCCACTATGCAATTGGATTCTGGACTTTCTTATAGATAGACCCCAGAAAGTGTGTGTAGGCAAGAATACGTCAGAGAGCATCATCCTGAACACTGGAGTCTCACAGGGATGTGTCCTAAGCCCCTTGCATTTCACCATAATAACCCACGACTGTACTGCCAAGCACAGCTGAAACCATATCATCAAATTTGCAGATGATACGACAGTTGTGGGTTTCATCACGAATGATGATGAGACAGCCTACTGAAAGGAGGTGAATCAGTTCATAAGTTGGTGTTATAACAATAATATTGCATGAAATGTCAAAAGACCAAAGACATAATTGTGGACTACAGGAAGAGCAATAGAGAGCAATCTCCACTTATAATCAATGAACATACAGTTGAGAGAGTAAAAAGCACAACATTTCTGGGGGTGCACATCGGAGAAGACTTGACATGCTCAGCCAAAGCAAATGCCATCATTAAGAAGGTGCAGCAATGGCTTCACTTCTTGCAAAGGTTGAGAAGATCAACCTACCATCAACAGCTCTCATACCCTTCTACAGAGGCACCATCAAAAGTATACTGACAAACAGCTTTACAGTGTGGTATGGAAGCTGCTCTGCTTCTGAGCACCAGTGCCCCAGAGGGTAGTGAAAGTGGCTGAGAGGATTATCAGGAACCCCCTCCCATCCATACAAGACCTGCACATGTCCAGATGTCTCAGCCAGGGAAGGAAAATAACCAGGGATAGCACTCATCCTGCTTACAAGCTGTTCTCACATTTAATATCAAGAAGGCACTGTCGATGCATGTGCTGCAAAACCATGAGATTCAGAAACAGCTTCTTTTCACTACCCATCAGGTTACTGAACTCTAGGAACAGTACCCTTCACACTGGACATTAAGGACGTAATCCAACAATAAGGAAAAGTCTCTGTAGTGCAATATGTACAAGGTCTTACCCGCACCCAGACAGCAAAGTCAGCAGTAATCAAACTGAACTGTTTTACTGTGCAATATAAATTTAGGCCTTAAATCAATTGCTTAAGTGCATATTTTTCTAGTGGAAGTAAGCTAATAACCTAGTAATGAGTGACAATCTGTTAAATCAGTGCAATAATGCAAACCAGGATGCAAAGAAAACTCACTTATCAGCCTCAGTAAGAAGTTGAGATCCTTCTAAAATCCTCCAAAGCTAGTTACAAAAATAACATTGCCAAACATTGCAAGGACAAGGCATTCTATAGCTATGTCAAGAATCTAAATGGCAATGCTCAGATCTGCTCTGAGCTACAACAGAATGTCATTAAATATACTGATCCCAAGGATATTACCAATATCCTGGCAGATCGATTTAGTGCCAACTTCACCCCCCCCTCACCCCCCCTCACCCCCTAAAGGGCCCATCTCAATACCGAAAGATTGCCAAATTCCGGTAATAATGGCCACACAGGTAAAAACCGCACTCTCCAAAGCTAAGAATGCAGCATCCATGGGACCAGACGACATCCTGGCTGTGTACTACATGAACTACAAAATGAACTGGCACCTCACCTAAGTGTCATGTTTAATCATAGCCTCACCTCAGGCTCTGTGAACATATTATCATGGAACTTATAAACAAAGACATTGGCAACCTTCAAACACTGGACCCCACCCAGTTTGGGTTTGTGAAGGGCCAATCTTGTCTCCTGAACATGATTGACTTCTTCGAATCAGTCTCCAGAGCTGTGGACGAGGGTAAGATGGTCCATACAGCCTATCTGGACCTCGCTAGGGCCTTTGACACCATTCCCCACTCTGAAATCATAGATAAACTTACTAAGCTGGGCATTAATCCCTATATCACTCGATGGGTTGCCAACTGGCTTACTGACAGAACCCACACTTTAAAAGTAGCCGACTCCAAATCCAGCTCCAGACAAGTGACAAGTGGAGAACCTCTGGGTTCAGTCCTGGGACTGCTCTTGTTTGGCATCTACTTCTCTGAAGTAGAGGCCAACACTAAAGGACTCTGGCTAACAAAGTTTGCAGATGTCTGCAAACTGGGAGCCATTATTGAATCCCCAAATGATGTTGATATTCTACAAAAGGGCTTTACAGAAACAGATGCTTGGTACCAGAGCCATGGGCTCATGCTCAATGCCAAGAAATGTATAGTTATCCCCTTTGGGAAAAAACATGTACCCATGAATTACCACATAGGTGGCAGTACACTAAACACTGAAAGTGTGATGAGAGACTTAGAGACACAGGTGTACAGTGGTCTCACCTTCGATAACCACATCACCACAACAGTCAGGAAATCCTTCTATGTGGCACACATCACTAAGGACTTTTCATCCAGAAAAAAGGAGGTCATTGTCCCACTGTACTCATCCCTCATTAGACCCATTATAGAATACAACGCCCTGTTTGGTATGTACCTCTCAATACATCTGCAACAACTGGAAAGGCCACAGAAATACCACACTAAAAGAATCACTGGCATAAAGCAGATGCCCTATGCTGACCGTCTAAAAAAACTCCAGCTATACACTGTTGCATATCATCTACTCAGAGGTGATCTCTGCTTAACATACAAGGCCATGTCAAACCCAGAGCTGTTGGACATGCTAAACTTAAAGAAATCCCAATCCCTCAGGGCCACATGCTCCAAGAATCTAAACCTTGTCATCACAATGAACAAAACATGCTGGAGGGATAGATTGCTGAACCAGAGACTCCTCAGACTCTGGAATAGACTGCCCATACATGTCAAGCAGAGTGCCTCTTTGGCCCTCTTCAAAAGGAACCTTGATAATTGGATGGGAAATAGGAAATTCACCCCGGGGATCACGTCAGTTGCCCTGCTAGACAGAGGTCCAGGGAAGTAAATATTGTGGGAAGAAATAGCCAGGGAATTGTTATGTTATGACTAGGCATGTAAAGGCTCTAGGGACAATAGCCTAGTACCAGCCTATGAACCTATGAACCTATGTTGTGTTTGTCATCTGTGTCTATAGAATTTGTGTATTATTGTCATGTTAAATGTAGTCTATGTTTTCTTTGCACATTGAGCCTGAAGAAATATAATTTCACTTGGTTCGCACTTGTGTGAATCGAAGTGACAATAAAGTTTACTTTTGACTTTGACTTAACAGTGAAGGACTTTTACCCAATAGCCAGTTTATGGTCAGGTTTATCAAAAAATAGATTGAAACTGTACGTTAGTAAGTCGGCATATATAGAATGATGAGGTAAAGTATCAACTGTCTTAAAAACATATAAAAACACAACATCAGCAATATGGACCATATCAAAAGCTAATGTAACCTGATAATAAAATTCCATAAGAGTTGACCTAGCTGCAATGACACCATGTTAACTAAGGTTGATACATCCTGAACATTAATCAGGATTCCAGAAGAGCTGGATAAGACATCGTTCAAAATTTCTAGTCAAACTAATTGGTCTGTAGTTTTTAATTTCTAATTTATTTCCTTTTTTTAAGATTGGAGTTACAAAAGACATGTTCCAAGAGTTAGGAACATGCCCACTAAATAGAAGTCCATTAAAGAAAGTATGTAATATAAGTGATAACACATTCTGGACATTGGAAATTAAAATGCCTGGAATATTATCAGGCCCCATAGAAGTGTTCTTCCCTGTCTTTCTCAAAGAGCAATGAATCATGGATTCAGATACAAATGAACAAGTATCTCCAGGAGATGTAATAATATATTTAACAATAGAATTTGAAGTAGTTAAGGGTAGGATAAAGCCAGAAAAATATTGAATAAATGAACTAGCAGTGATTTTAAGTTATGATATAATTGTGATATTAAATTACTAGCGTTAGTGGCATTGCCAATATGTTTATAATACATCTTAGTTTGAGGATTGTCAGCTAATCCTGTCTCAAATTATTTTTTTCTTTCAATAAGAATAATTTAATTTTTTATGAACATCAGTAAGAATACTATTGTTTTTGAGAGTTGGATGTTTTCACACAAAGACATACTCGGAGGCTCTGAGTAAAAATTTACCTAAACAGCAGAGGCCTCCAAAGCAGACACCCAAACAACTGCTACCTCAAGACACCCCACAAGCAACACATAAACCACAAAAGCAGTGTGCAAAGCAGTCACAGCCCTTAAGGCCAAATACAACACCAAACATACTTGTCATAGGTGACTCCATAGTCAGACACACTGACGTCCCACTCACCAGGCTGAACAAGGAGAGGGTCACAGTAAGCTGCCTATCGGGCACTAGAATCCGCCACATAACACAAGCACTCGGGTCACTCCACAGCAAGTACAAATATGACACAGTCATTGTCCATGCTGGTGTGAACGACCTGAGACGTACCTCCCTGGACTGCATGAAAAGAGACATAGAGGAGCTCTCTGATTATGTAGCCCAGGCAGGTATGACCCTAACCCTGAGCAGTATCCTTCCTTCACCAAGAATGATGCCACAATATAGAGACAAGATGATCAGCTTTAACAATTGGCTTAATGTCTGGTGTCATTCAAAGGGGATCCAGTGTCTGTCTGCCTGGGATGACATGCTTGACAAGCCACGCTGCTTGCAAGGGACGGCTTGCACCTGTCACCCCTGGGATTCCGGATATTGGCTAAGGCTCTTGCCACCCCATAGTGCCTTTTTAGGCAAGGCTCAAATTCTAAACCTACCACCCTAGAAAACAAAAATGGGAAGAAATTGAGGGTAATGCTGCTCAATGCCAGAAGTCTAAATCTCAAAATGCACGCACTCGAGGCCCTTCTCAGTATGGAGAACATCGATGTCTGTGCTGTAACTGAAACCTGGTTCAAGGCTCCTGTGAGCACCCCGGCACTATTAGGTTTTACCTCATATCATGCGTTCCGCCCCAAAACCCGGACCACTCCACAAAAGGAGGGGTGTATCCATATTCATAAAGGATACTCACACCTCCAGGTTGGTGGCAACGCATGAAGCTTCGGAAACCATCCAGGTGCAACTAACAATAGGCAAAACTGCTCTACAAATTGTAGCATGCTACAGGCCACCCTCTCAAACTCAGGAACCCCACACAGCCTTCCTGAAGACACTGGAGGGTATAAATGTATCTCCAAACACCATCATATTGGGTGACTTCAACTACCCGAATATAGACTGGGAACATTACTCAAGCCCTAACTTTCTAGCCCAACGGTTCCTGGAGTTCATAAATTCAAATGCCATGGAATAGCTAGTCACTGTTCCCACGAGAGGAGAAAATATACTAGATCTCATTGTCACAAACATGGGGACAAAATGCTCCACACCGGAAGTATATCCCTCATTGGTGAGATCTGATCATAAACTAATCTCACTGGAAATCCACATCCCGCCCCCACCCCAAACAAAAAAGACCATAGTGAAGAACTTCTCTAAAGCAAACTTCACACTACTCAAGACTGGTGTGGTATCCTTCAAGGCCCCTGAGTCAGAGGAAACCACAACCCAAGCTGGAAGCCCTTACAAATGCCTTCTATGAACACCTCCAGGACTGCATGGATCAGGCAATCCCAAATAAAACCAAGACTCTTTCCACAAAGGGCAAACGTCCAGTCTGGTGGACCCCAGCCATTAACAAACTTTACAATAAGAGGAGAAAGCTATTACATGATAGAACAAAATCCATAAAAGGGAAGTCACCCTGATCATTATTAGTAAAAAATACGAGCACTCATAAAATTAACTAAGGCCAATTTTGAGAGAAAAATTGCCATGGATTCAAAGGACAATCATAAGGCCTTTTTCAGCTATGTTAGGAACCTGGGTGGAAACTCACAGATATGCTCAGAATTAGTCCAAAATGATACAAAAATCACTGAACCCACAGACATTGCCAACATACTGGCAGACAGGTTCAGTGCAAACTTCACGACCCTCTCACCCCAAAAGGAGAGATAACTATCCCAGCCGAGTGTAGCCTCCCGGACATCTCAAATGCGCAGGTGAAAGCTGCTCTCTCTAAAGCTAAAAACACAGCATCAATGGGACCGGATGGTGTCCCCGGCTGTGTGCTACACGAGCTAAATGAGGAATTAAACCCGCACATAAGGCAGCTGTTTAATCTCAGCCTTACCACAGGATACGTGCCCAAGGAGTGGCGTGACGGCAACTGTGGTCCCACTCCACAAAGGTGGCGCCTCACGGACCCTGGTAATTACCGCCCCATAAGCTTAACAAGTCTAGTCTGCAAAGCTATGGAGAGGATCATAATGGAGCTCATAAACAAAGATATAGGGGACTTGCAGACATTGGACCCGACCCAGTTTGGCTTTGTCAAGGGAAGATCATGCCTTTTGAACTTGGTCGACTTCTTCGAAATAGTCACCAAGGCCATTGATGAAGGAAAGGCAGTCCATACAGCCTACCTTGACCTTGCAAAGGCTTTCGACACAATACCCCACTCGGGTATTGTAGAAAAACTTACCAGCTTAAATGTAAACCCATATGTCACAAGATGGGTTGCAAACTGGCTTAAGGACAGAACCCACAGGGTTAGAGTTGCTGGCGCTGTGTCAGACTCCAAGCCGGTCACAAGTGGTGTCCCACAGGGCTCGGTCCTTGGCCCCTATTGTTTGGCATCTACTTCTCAGAAGTACAGGCCAACATGGGAGGACTTTGGCTGACAAAGTTTGCAGATGACTGCAAACTGGGCGCCATAGTGGAAAGTGCATCGGACACTGATATCCTTCAGAAGGGACTCACGGAAACAGATAGCTGGTGCCAGAGCCATGGCCTGAAGTTAAACGCCAAAAATGTATAGTCATACCCTTCGGGAAAAACAAGGTAACCCCAAGCTACCATATAGGTGGCAATCCACTAAGCACAGAAGAGGTTATCAGGGACCTGGGGACCCAGGTTGACAGTGGCCTTTCTTTGACACTCACATTGCTAAAGTGGTTAGAAAGACCTTCTACATTGCCCACCTGATCATGAAGGGATTCACATCCAGATCTAGTGAGGTCATTGTTCCCCTGTACTCTTCACTTATCAGACCAATGATCGAGTACAATGCCCCATTCGGGATGTATCTCACCCGACATCTGCAGCAATTGGAGAGACCCCAAAAGTTCCTCACCAAAAGGATAAAGGGACTCCAAAATCTGTCATATGCTGCCAGATTGAAGAAACTCCAGCTCTATTCAGTCGCATACCGTCTGCTCAGAGGTGACATGTGCCTGACATACAAGGCCATGTCCAACCCGGAATTAATGGACATGCTCCACCTCAAAAATCCAAATCCACCAAAACCACTAGAGCAAGCGACTTAAACCTTAGCACGGATATAAATAGGACGTGCTGGAGGGATAGATTTATCACTCAGAGACTCCCTATGCTGTGGAATAAAATCCCGGTCCATGTGAGGCAGAGCACCTCGCTGACTCTGTTCAAGAGAAATCTAGACCTGTGGATGGGAGATCTTAGGTTTACCCCGGGAATCATCTCTGGGTCACTGCTGGACAGAGGCACAACAAACTAATGGGCACAGTATTTTTTCATATAAGGGGTGGCGTAAGCCATAATAATTTGGGCTAGGCTTATAAATGCCTTAGGGCAGATAGCCTAGTATAAACCTATGAACCTATGAACCTATAACATTTGAATATTCACTTCTTTTTATATAATCTAGTAATCTAGTTTGTGTTTAAAGGAAGACAGCGAGTCACACTACTTAACATGCTGGGGAAGTTAATTTCTGAGGTTTGTGAGGTGTTTGGTTATAAACATGTCCCTCCATTATGTTCTATTTATGTGCTGGTGAGGATTTCAGTCCCTCAGAGATCTCCCCTTAAACATCTGTAAGACACTGAATAAAAGGATAGAGGTCCCAGCTTCTTTTGGCAGCTCAGGGACTTTAGGCCTGTGATATTTTTGGTTAGGTACCTTTGAGATCTTTCTAACACAAAAGGAGTGTTGCAGTCTATAATTGGCCTGATCAATGCTGAGTATAATGGAGTGATTACCTTTTTAGATGTTGATGATATTCCCCTGCCAATTTGGTGGTCTAAATAAAAGGATTTTCTGGAAACTGTTGCTACATGATGGTCAAAAGAGAGGGAGCCATCAACCCAAGTACCTTGATCCCTAATTTAGTTTTGTAGAGGTGTGTTGCCTAAATGGTATGATAAAAAGAGGGGATCATCCACAAAAAGTGATGATACTAGCTTTTTAGCATTTAGTTTGAACTCAGTTTTAGTATACCAAGGGGTTTACTAGGGTGAGTTCATTCCAGAAGGTTTGGGTGTCATAGGATGATTTTACAACAGCACCCACTATAAAATAATCTGTAAACATTGCTAGCATGATGTCTTTTTTTATCTTTTTTTTTTCAAACACCTTTATTGAATTATCACTTATGACTTAGGAAAATTTACATTCATATAAAAGTAATCAAACTATATTAACATAAACATTATACTTCACTTAAATTGCTATATATCATATAACAAAGCAATATTACATAAATTATTCAATTCCTGCCCTTTTTTAAAACAAGAAACATCTTTATTAAACCATCACTTACTACACAGGCAACCATACATTTATATAAATGGAAATAAAACCACACCAACACAATCCTAGTTGCAAGCATTTTACATCACAAACCATACTGACACACTCCCACTTGCAAACATTATATATCACTTATAATCTAACCAAACATTATATAGCTTGTTTAAGTCCTACTGCCTTTTAAGCTTGATTCCTTCCTTGTATATATTGTTACCACAATTCCCATTTTTTCCTATGTAGTTTGCTCCTACCTTTTCATAAAGATTTCAGTACCAATTGTTTTATCTCTGTTACTATGTTCAGTACTTCCAGTATAGTTGGTTTAGATTTTGATTTCTATTTTCTAGTAACTGCTTTTTTGGGCAGACACCATTGGTAGACACAGCAAGGCCTTACCATGTCTAGGCAATTACAATTCTGTATCATAGTTCAGAAATATCATCCCCCTCGTCAGACCAATCTGTCCATCCAGCATCTCTGACAGTGCATCTCGCAGGGAATCCTTAAAGCCCGGCAACTCACTGCACTCACAGAAAATATCTTTCCAATTGCCTCTTTCCTCCCCTTCACACCTCCAACATCTACCATCTGCCTGAGGAACAACTCTCTGGAGTCTACTTGGGGTATAAAAATATCTATGTAAACATTTCCAAGCAAAAATTCTAAATCTTCTAGATTTTATTGCATATTTGGGAGACATACATATATCCTCCCATTGTTTCTTTGTGAATTGCTTATCCAGTCTCTCTTCCCAATCCTTTCTAAACCTCCTCTGATTGATTCTTATAGTTATTGATTCTTATAGTCTTATAGTGTTCACCCTGCTTATGCTATGCTGACGAGGTCATACCAAGGCCAAAATATGCATATCCATAGTTAGTGGGGTTTGGCTTTACTGGCCTGAAATTGTCCATGAAAATTACTTCAAATGTAAAAGTCATGGGCAATCAGAATCGCCATATAGCTGAAACACCTGATGTTCATAAGGGTCATTTGCATATATCCCATGTGCCTCTGTTACAGGAGGATTGGGAGTTCACTTATTGGAAGTTATAGCTTGACTGGAGTTTTCATTTATTTTTTTCTGATTGGTTTTTCAGTATGACCTTCAGGGTTATATACAGTGGTTGGAGTTTTCATTTATTTTTTTCTGATTGGTTTTTCAGTGTGACCTTCAGGGTTATATACAGTGATGATATGTAATGAGAGACAAAAATTATTTTTTGTTCATTATGCCTGATCACCTACCCTCAATTTGTTAATCATCCATCTTTTCTTTCCAATTGTGTCTCTTCTCTAATCATTACTTTCTTTATTTCATTCACCCTATAGTCCTGTTATTTTTTCATCCCTTCCAGCATCCCTAGATCCTCATATATTATTTCTCTCCTACTTTTTGCACTGTAGAACATTCTGTCTTGTTCAAAGGAGCTAGTGTGCCATCTCAACCTGTCCAGCATCCTGATACCTCACTACTCATGTGCCAGATTACAGCATGATATAGTAACCAATCTCCATCTTCCAATCCAAACTTCACATTCATTTTTAAAAGTTCAAAAAGGCCCCTTCCTTCCCATCATTATTTAGATCTCTAATCATCCAGTTTTGTCTCAATATCTGGCTTTCAATACATTGCAATTTTTTTTCTGTTTGCTAACAACAATTCTTGAAAAGCTGTTCACTTGAAATCCTTAACTAACTGGCCAGATGATCAAAATCACACAGACAAAAACGTCTAAATGTGGGACAGTCGATTTCAGTTGCTAGTTTATAATATAGGGGTGAATGGAGTTGCAGACTGCAATGTAAATGCAGTACCAATGTTATACTAGTCTTGTGTCTGACCTGCAGAAATTCAGTAATGTTGGTATATTTCTTTTGGTGGAATAAAACAGGAGCCCCAGACCCATCACAGGAAGAAAGTATAATGCAGTTTGATTACTTTTTATATACATGTAAATTTGCCTATGTCACAAGTGAGAAATCAATAAAGGCATTTAAAAAAATTCTATATCAGCTTTACAGAAAACACTATAATTCAGGCAGAGAAGATTACTGGCATTTCAAGCAAAGTTCCTGGAATGCCTACCATGTTCCATAGGAAGTCTAAGCTTATTTGAGTGTGTGGATGATGTTGAGCTTTATGTCGCCAAAAACATACATGTATTTCAGCCAATAGCAGGTGCACTCTTGAAAAGTGGTTTCACAACAGGAGAACTTCATAACAGAATGCTTTAAAATAATTTCCTTTAATAGGAACAGAGCAGAAAATGTCCACCTGATGTATAGGCAGCCTGTATGGTCAATATTTACAATAATACAACAAACCTGATTGCAGACATTTTCTTTCACTATTGACTTCACACTTTGAACTTCATTTAACTTGTAAGGCACCCAGTAACATCAACTTCTTTTATAAATAAGCTAGCAGCTTTCCTATCAACAGTTTAAACTACAACTCTAACTTTACTGATCCAGTCAATATTCTAGATGTACTTCATTCAACCACAGCATGTGCCCCTCATGTGACTGTGCTTCTGTAAATGGCACACCTTCTGCCTCAGGCTTATGTCTTTCTTCTTCTTCTAAAAAGAGATTTGTTATGAACTCTACAAGGTAAATAAAAATACAAGGTTGGGTTTTGCTTGAATACCCGGTTTCCTTATTGTTAACTTAAAAGATGCCCTATTAGACCTGGCTGCTTATCATGCACAATTGCTGCCTGGAATGTGGCAAATGTTTCTGGATCACAGTCAAGGATTTCAAATAAAAGACAGAAAAGTAGAAATAGAAGGAAAAATGGATGAGCAAAAGGACATAGAAGAATGCTCTGAAATAAGTGATGAAGAAAATACAGATTGTGAGATAGTAAATAAAAAAAGAATTCTATTGGTAACAGGGTAAAAGATAGAAAAAGAAAACTTAAAGGGACAAGTACAAAGCAAAAAGGAAATAAATGAAAAAGAATATATACAGCTTATGGTTAAAGGTTGATATAATGGTTAAGGTGTATGACTGGAGGCACAAGGCACAGTGTTTGATTCCCACCTTTGGGAAGGAAATTGGCTATGCTTAGAAGGGCTCATTAAGGCAGCAAGCATAGTAATTAACTTTGAACTTATGAAACCATTAATCTACGGAAAAGGGAAAATTAACATTTTAGAGTGCTTTTTGTAAATGTGAATAGTATCAAGGATATAATACGAAGAATTGGGATTTTGAAGTGGTGTAATACATATGATATTGATGTAATTATATTAGAAGGCACAAGACTTTTAACAAATGAAAAAAGATTACAAACAGAGAAGCTATGAAAAGGAAAGATAATCTGGAATTTGGGAAATAGATGTTCTGGAGCAGCTTTTTTTTTTCTGGAGAAATGCAGTAAATATATTAGATGTAACTTTAGCAAAAATGGGAAGATTAACCACTGTAGATTTAAACTGGAAAGAAAACATATATAAAATTATATTTCATCAGATTTTAGACTATGTAGTGAAAATATGAATATTATAAAAACAAGAGACTTTAATTGTGATTTAAGTGGTAAATGTAAAATGAAAGGAAATTATATAAGAAAATTGTTAGAAGTTACACGATGTGGTAAGTTAAAACTTTGGGACAAAAATTCATGTACTTACAAAAGGGGTGTGTATAGAACTAAAATCGAATATTTTATATTATACAACGACCCCCCATTAATATTCCAAAACATGCACGCTGATTGGTCAGCGTGCACATTGTAAATCAAATTTATACTAATGGAAAAAGGTGCGGTCGCCCAGACTTTTTCCATTAGTATAAGTCTTTTTTTACAGCAATGGAGAACGCAAGATCTCCATTGCTTTTTAGACACTGTCTCACTATGTTAAAGGAGTTTAACATAGCGAGACAGCTTTAAAAAAAGTAATGGAGATCTTTCTTTCTCCGTTGCTTTTTTTAAAGCTGTCTCGCTATGTTAAACTCCTTTAACATACCGAGATACTTTGTAAAAAGCAACAGAGATCTTATTTTCTCCGTGGCTTCCACCCACAGCTCTGATGTACTGCATAAGCATACGCATGCGCAAGGAATCAGAACTGCTGAAGAATACCAGACAGCTGCAGAAGGGCAGCAAAGAGGCATTATACAATGCCATTATTTAAGAAAAGTATTTTTTTCTTAAATAATGTCATTGTATAATAGCAATAACCAACTTCTGGGTGTGGGTAATGCTGGATTTACCCACGGTTGTCTTTGTTTGGCCACTCGGGCTTCAGCCTCGTGACCAAACCACACCAACCGTGGATAAATAAAGCATTACTCACACCCAGGCATGGGTTATTGCTATAGTATCATAAGGTTTAGTAATAGGAGAAGGGCAGGTTGTTGAAACAGGATTTTCTGACCATCTTGCAATATGGCTTGAGATAAAGGAAAACAAGGAATATATAAAACAGGAAAAGGAATAAAAAGGATAAACAAGAAAGCATGGAATGAAGAAGAAAAGAGATTAGTAATACAGTTATGGGAAGATTATATTACTATGAGAAAAATTTATAAAAATGGTCTGAATGGTGGATGATAGTTAAGGAAAAATATAACATCTGTTTTTACAGTGGCAATATGATGTTTGAAAAATAGAAAAAGAAACATATAAAAGAACATATAACAATGTATAGGAAGATTTAGAACATGATGATAGAAAGTACTTTGACAAAGAAAAAGAATTACATGAAAGAAATAAAGAAAAAATACAATAACTGTTATATATGTAAAGATATTTTATAAGGAAAAAGAGAAGAAGTGTCGAGTTACTTAATGAGATTAGTAAAGGAAGGTCGGGAGCGACCTTAGGTGAAATGGCGCCCTAGGCAAAAGGGCTCTACGGCACCCCTCATCACACCACCTGGTGCCTCCATCCTGGTCTACCTACACCAGTTAAGTACTGGAAAAGCTCCCCTACTAGAATGGTGCCCCTAGGTGGCCGCCTAGTTGGCCTATGCCTAAGGCCGGCTATGAAGAAGGTGGTAATGTAATGATTGAAATTAAAAAAATGTAAAAGGATAAACAGAAAGAAATCGGGAAAATTATGAAAAGTGTAGTACAATATCTGAGAGAAATGTTTAAAGAAAAAAAATGTAGTGAAAAAAACATGGAAAGTAAAAAGGTTAATAGAAAAAGAGAATAAGTAGTTGGAAAAGGAGATTTCTTTATATGAAGTAGATAAAGTATTAGGACAAGTTAATATAGATTTGGCTGCAGGACTAAATGGAATAGTGTATGAACTGTATGAAAATTTAAGTGATTGGGGAAAGATATATTTTTAAAGATTTTGAATGAATGGTTAAATGAAGGCTTTATGTATATAGAATTATGTAATAGAATACTTAAATTTGTGCGGAAAAAGGAAGACAGAAGGCAAATAAAAAAACTGGAGACCAATAGTATTAAATAATAATAATTATACTATCTTTATGAAAATAATACAAACAAGAATTAAAACTAAAATGGAAAATATCATGGAAGATAGCATATACAGTATAAAAGAGAAGGGTTGCAAAGAACTGTTAATGATAGATAAGAGAAATTGTGGATGATTTTATGAATAGAGAAGATGAAGCGAAAATCATGAGGCATTTGATACAACTGAACATGAAATATTATGGGTAATAATGAAAGAATATAAATGAGAAACATAGGAAATTATGCACGTATAGTAATAATAAAGTAAAAATACTTGTAAATGGCTATTTAAGCTGAGAGGTGCATATGAAGAGTGGTATAGGACAGGGATGTTAAAGGAGTTGTATACACTCTGCATTAGTTATGAATGTGATAGTATGTGAAATAAATTGCAAAATGAAAGAGGTAGCACCTAAATCGTTAAGTATTCCAGTTTTTTTAACATATGCAGATGGCATTAAAATAATTGCCAAAATCAAAATTTGGATAAAAGAATTAATGTTGTGTCTTTTGGCTTTTCCCGGTTAGGGATCGCCACAGCGGAACTCTGGTCCACTAATGATTGGCAGTAGATTTTTACGTGCCGAGTTGCCGGCCCTGATGCACAACCTTCAACGAAGGTACGCTCATTCATGCATGTCTCCACACAGAAGACGCTCTAGCTGAGAATCGAACAGGACAGCGTCTTACTGTGAGGTGACAACACTATCGCAGCACCATCACCGCAATACTGGATACAAGAATTAATAATTTGCAGAAATGAGTATCTACAGGTGATAGGGATGGCTTTAATTAAAAGAAAAGTAAAGGTTTAGGTGATGTAATAAAGATGGGGTATATATTTTACAATGAATGAAATTTTTGTGTTAGGTATAACATTTGGGAAGAAGATGTAAGAATTAAATGGGAAAAACAATAGAAGAAATAAAACAAAAATCTGTTTTGTAGATAACATATATTACTATTCAGAAAAAGTTTTTTTTTTTTATAAAATTGGTATTGATGGGGGATTGCATAGTTTTCAAGTATATTTATGTTACCTAAAGTATTTGAAAAGGAATTGTTGCAGTTTTTTTCATTTTATGTGGAGTTCTAGATTAAACCCCCCCAAAAAAGAGAAGTTTTAGATGCAAATAAAGAGGAAGGAGGTTTAGAGTTAATTAACTCAGTGGTACATGCTGCTTCATTAAATCTGTACAAAGTATTATAGTGGATAAATGAAAAAGATTTGAGATTAGTAGTAAAATTGTATGAATACAAGTATGATAAATTTTGGGGTATGGCAAAAAAGAGTGAAAGAGAAAAAGTGTGCATAAACAAAGAAACAAAATGTTACCAAGAAAAATATTTTTGTGGAAAATAAAAATTGATGTTACAGAGAAAGAAATAAAAGTATGGTATAAGAATATTATGATAACAGATTACTGTGTAAAACCATGTGAAAATCTAAAAGATGAAAAATTAAAGCTATAAAAATAATAAGCAAATGGTATAATCAGAAAGTTGACTGTCACGATTTTTTTTTGTGAAGGCTGGTAATAGATAAATTACCAGTAAATTAAAATATGCCATATTAAAAGGAAATTGATAGAATATGTTTACACTGTGAAGAAGAAGAAACTACTGATCATGAGTTTTGAAATGTAGAAGAATAAAAGAGTTATGCAGAACTATGTCAAGTAGATTGTTTTAAAGATATAAAAGAAGTGGATAAAATAAATATGGATATGACTAGTTATGGATATTATAAGAATATGTTAAAAGAATAGATAAAGAGTTATTTTGTATCATATGGGTTATATGGAATGATAGAATAAATGAAATTATATTTAATGGAAAATGGAATTTAGCAAAAATATTAAGTAAAATCAGATGGCAGTTATGGAAAAAGGAGTGTTGGTCTAATAGGGATGAAAATTTAGTATGATTGTAAGGAAAATTATAAATATGTGTGAATATATTTGTATATCTATAAATTTGTATATTTGTAAATATTTGTAAATATGTAAATATGTTGTAAGTAGGAGTTCTTTTTTGGGTATAAATAAAGGACCCCTAACCTTTTTGATAGGTGCCATAGGATCTTTTACATACACTTGACCTACCACCAACTTAGGCAGATTGGGCCTCAGTTTAACATCTCATCTGAGAATGACACATTCATGAGTGCAGTAACCCCCCCTTATGCTGCACTGCAGTGTTAGCAATCCATCTAACTGATGAGGGAATAGAACCCACAGCTTTCTGCATCAAAGGTGAGTGTGCTACCTGTTTCACCACTGATATAATACATTAATTTTTCATTTATTTCGATATATAAACTTAAGTTGTATTTATAAACATCTCAAATCAAGACCAAGGGTAAGCTAGTCGGGTCTATATCATATGGGCAAATTGCACAAATTGAGATTGCTCGTAATATCGAACGTACTGGACCTCGAACTTCCTATTGTGGGGGGCTGTGCCCCCCACCCCCCATCCGCTAAATATATATTCCAGCTCTGAGATCGCACTATAGTGAGGAAAGGGCAAATATCTCATTCTTCACTCTACCACAATCTCAGAAAAAGCACTTTGAGGTCCGGTACATTCGATATTATGAGCATTCACAATTTGTGCGATTTGATCATATGATATAAACCCAGCTAGTCTACTGTGTATAATATCTTGTTATAGATGCCTTAGATAGTTCTTCTTCTTTCGGGTTTTTTCAGATAGGGGTTGCCACAGCAGAACTCCGGTCTGCTAATGATTGGAAGTACATTTTTTATGGGTGCCGAGGTGCTAGCTCAATGCCCAACCTTCAACGAAGGCACACCCATTCTACGCATGTCTTTCAAATGCCACTAGACCGCGGGGAGGACATGCAGACTCCACTCAGAAGGCACTCCAGCTGAGAATCGAACGGGAGAACCTCTTGCTGTGAGGCAACAATGCTACTGCTGCACCACCGTGGCTTAAATGCCTTAGATAGTATGTGGTTAATTATATGTTTCTTTTAAGCTTTGTTTGGTCATTATCAAGTGTTACCTTTTTGTTCTATTGCCATGGTTGAGTTTTCTTCTAAATGACTATAAGCTTCAATTCCAGTATATAGTTTATATGTCATCAGAGGGCAAGTTATTGGTCTACAGTTTCTAGGACAGCCTGCAGATTTACTCTTAATGAGGAGTCTTAAGGTTTTGCCACACTCAGATCCATGCTTGATTATTCTGCAGTGCTCTTTGGCTGTTTACTAGTTATTGCAATTTGGTGTTCATTTTAGCTCTGATTTCCTCCATTTTGTTTGGTTATTTGTTGGCAACTAGATGTGTCCTACACTGATATGTGTGTGACCACCTCAGGGTGCAAATAAACAGCTGTATTCAATTGCACAACAAGCATTGGGTTGGGACAGGTTTCTTCTGTTATGCAATAACATGCAGCTAAAATTTGAGAGGGTAAGATGTAAAATGGCTGACATGAACATTACTTTTTGTGCATTTTGTGGTAATAGATAATTCCTTCTGACAGATGAAATGCAAATGTTTAGGCTTATAACAGCAGAAACAAAATGACATGTGTTGAAGACAGAGGTGACCGTCATATCAGATTAATGTAAAATGCTATGAAGACTGCAGTTTAATGATTATTAACAATGCAAGAAAAGAAACAAGCAAGAGCAGGAACAGTATAGCTTTAGATTGTGAAGACATCAAAGAAATCGGGCTTGATCTGAGGGATAAGACTGTCGATTTTATGTACCTAAGTTTGAGTAAGGCACTTGGCTGCATTCCTGAACAAACAGATCTGAGCGATTTGTACCATCTGTGAAATAGACGGTAGCTGTGAAATAAAACCTGCTTAAAAAACAGAATAATTGAAGTGGCTGCAAATAGTTTCATGTAAGGAAATGATGGTGGACTGCTGTGTAACACAGACAGTGGTCCTCAGGCCTACTTTGTTCAGTACCATAACTAATGAGACTATACTGGGGCTAGAGGGCTAGATAACCTATGTCTTTTAACCAATAGCAGATGGTGTTATTGCATTTGAAATGCAAGTAGAAATGTCCTCAGACCTGTGTTTGATGCTTTTAACAAACAGGTTTTAAAAACTGTCAAAAGGTTAAGCTCACGTTTTATGCATTCTTCAAGAAAGCAGTTTATGAAATCTTTACCTTTTAAGCAAAATGTTTTGTTTGTATGATGCTCTTAAAAAATATGAGATGTGCTTGCAACATTTAATATTTCAGCAGATATTCCTTTCCCACTAAAGTTCCAGAATTATGTGATTGCTAATTAAATAAAGCAGTGTTAGAACATAGTTACAGCTGGAATTCAACCATCATAGTAAATACTATGGTTATGCTGCACTCTGACAACATAATAATGATTTTGCTTGTGTAGATAGTGAATAATAACTCCCCTCAGGACATAGACCTTGCTCAAATGACAAGATAGGCACTCCTGATTTGGCAATGATGCCTTTCAGAAGCTTCACCACTGAATCTTGTACAATAAAAATTTGGGAAAATGAGTGCGAAGCTAGTGTTGTAGATTCTTTGCTTTGTGCACTAAGAAAATAATGTGTGGAACTCTGGTACTAAGTAACTAGTATGTAATTTGCCATGCTACTGGGGACTTTTAGTTTTAGAGAATTTTTTAAACATTTTGTATAGTAAGTACAGGAATAGTAAAACTTGAAAGGGAAAATATGTATCCACTAGACAGAAAATAAAGGTACAGACAGATACACTTCATGAATATAAAAGGTAACACGAGGATGGAAATGACACATCTGGTCTCTGACTAGCTTACTGGGCATTAGACATGGCAGCAGTTTGCATCTGTGCTGAGTTTTTTATAATAATTTGGAAAACAAGGATTCCATTTCAAATGAAGGTGTGAATCATTTGTTGTGGGAACAATTTCAGCGGTCCATTTTTGTCTAATAACTTTTTATATCCCACAGAATAAGTTAATAAGGGGATTTCATGCTTCCATAGTTTCATAGGCATATAGCAGGCTAATGACCACCAGGGCATTTATAATCCACCCCAATTGCATACCCTTGTAACATGCACATCTTAATTGGAGGAGGATGTTTATTAGGAGGGTCATGTGAGTTAGGAGGAGTATGTGAGTTAGGAAGCTGCTTAAAAGTAATGTGAGGGTATGTTAGTAAGGGAATGTTTACTTTTGGCCGCTGTGTATAAGACATATGGTAGTCGCCCTGGCAATGAATTTATGATTAGCCATCCAATTTTAGGGAATGTTGGCATCTGTCTATAACAGACATGGGGGCCAATCTAGAGATGAATTTATGATCTCCCATCCAGGTGTGAAGGTTATTTTTGAATAGGGTTAGGGATGGACTGTACTTCACATGGATGGGGAGCTTATTCCAGAGTATGGGATCCTTTGCGACACATATCTGTTTCACCAGCATGTTTGATTTATGTCACAAGCAAAGTTCAAATCCCTGGAGCTAGTGCTTCTGGTACTGCTCATTTTGTAGATATGCAAAAGCTTCATCAGGGCTGGATCTAAAGATGCCTTAACTGGCAAGCACAGATCACATCTCAACAACCTGTAGGAGAATGAGTATAGAGAAAGGGCTCTAAAGTGATCTGTGTAGGGCAGTGTGTTAATACCCTGAATTTCCATGTCCCCCAGAGATATAAATAAATAATTCAGAGGTGAAGTCTTCTCTGACTCAACCCCACAAATATCTTTGTTTCAAGATGCCAAGTAAGATTCTACCGACTTGCAAAATGAAGATATGTGCCCCAAGGTTCTTTATCAGTTCAGTAAATTTTTACCATTTAAAACTATGTCAGTAATGCTTTACTATGCTTGTTATCTGTGAAAAAATATCTGCAAAACCATTGCTGTTGAGAAACTCCATAATAGTAGACATGAAGCATTATGTGCTGCTGAAGAAAACAATCTCCTCTCAGAGTCTCTTAGACCAATTTATTTTATTTATTTAACATTTGTTGACTGGGAAAGTCCAACAAGGACAGAGCCTATTTTCAGCAGTGGCCCGGGGAGAAACACTCCAGTTGTATGTCTTTGGAATGTTTGGAATATTTATAGACTTTTTCCCGTGTATCAAAAGTAGAAAGCCAGTGGCTTCATACTTTTGAAAGCATTTGCTTATTAGTTAATTTTTCTGCTTTAGTATGTAATAGAAATTAATTAATGGAAGCAGCTCATTGAATGAAATCAAGGCTTAATCTAATTTATTATAGAGACTTTGATCTGCAGTATAACTGCAATGGTCTCTCCAGCTTTGATGTCAAGCACAGTTTTGTCATTTGACAGTATCCCAAATCAAAAACTACCTGGCAACCTGAAGGGTGCCAAATGGCATTTCTTATATTATAAATGCTGTTTTCGTGTAAGAATGCCATCTTATATTATTGTATTAATAAGCAAAAATGTAGGCAAACTGATACCATCCTGCAAGAATATCTTTATGTTCATCCCTGTTTTTCTGTCTGCATTTCCATTTTACTTTTGAAATACAAATGTTAATTTTCTGAATATAAACTGCAATGGTCAGGTTTAACCTGAAACAATGAAGCTATTAGATGTTACTTTCTAGATATTGATGCTAGTATTTAAATAATTCACAGTGAGAAAATACAAGTACCGCGGTGGTGGTGCTGTGGTAGCATTGTCGCCTCATAGTAAAACGCTTTCCCGTTCGACTCTCAGCTAGAGCGTTTTCTGTGTGGAGACATGCGTGAATGGGCGTACCTTCATTGAAGGTTGTGCGTCAGGGCTGGCAACTCGGCACGTAAAAATCAACTGCCAATCATTAGCGGACCGGAGTTCCGCTGTGGCGACCCCTAACCGGGAAAGGCCGAAAGACATAACAACAACAACAGTGAGAAAATACTATTGCATTTAGGGTATTTTTAGTGAACACATTGCACTTTATATTATATCCTAAGCATAAACTCTATGTGTAGGAGTTTTTTAATTCTGCAGTTTTATAAGCATTGAGCTTTTTGATTATCTTTTGATTAGTGGCTTTTCTTCTACATCATATATAGACATGTATATACATCCACATGCATACATGTGCGCACACACACACACACACACACACACACACACACACACACACACACACAGACACACATGTACGATGCATACAGATGTATGCAAGTATACACACAAAAAGACGTATGCACTCACATACTGATCTTTTATTACTGTAAAGCCACTGAATATTTTAATGTAATATCTTTTAACCTAAGAAATGATAATTGCACTATTTTTGCTTAAAGTGTTGTCTTAGGCAATACTTGTTTACTTTATTATTAATAATTTATTCTATTTGTCAACCAGTTTTGCTTACTAGATACAAGAGTCCCTTTCTAGGTGTATCCTGGTATGACTATCTGGGTAAGTGACTTTTTCAGACAGCTTGGAAGTAGAAATCGAGGGAATCAAACCCAAGATTCAGAAGGAAGCATATCAGTACTACATAGCCCTAAACCTCTAAGCTAAACTGCTATAATGTGCTTTGCTCTTAATGTTACTGTACTGCTATTATTATTATTACTATTATTATTATTATTATTATTATTATTATTATCATTGAATATGTGATTTTAAATGGAAGGAATGCTTGGATATATCACATTACAGTACAAACGTGATATACTGTCATACCTCATTCTCAGTGGCATGAACATTTTTGTCATAATTGTGTTACAGGTAAAAAAGAAAAGTCCCTAATTCTGAAATAGGAGTACAAGGGTGATGCAGAGTAGTACAATCTTTTCAAAATCATTGCTCAGCATTTTATTTCTTCAGAATTCAATGCAAACTATCAATGGTCCGCAGCGGACTAAAATTATGCTTACTGGATATAATTTATCTCTTATGCTGGAGATATGGCACCATTAAAAATTAAATTAAATACATAGTGGATAAAATGAAATATGGAGCTGCAACCAGGGTCATTTGGTATTTTACTGGATTACTTTTCTGTCAGGGAATAGATTGTGTCATACTTCATTTAAAAAGATGTAGTTCTAGTGACCAGACAAACCAAAATCTACAAAGAAAGTTTTCTTCTTGCAATTATTTTCATTTTATGATGGCCTCACTAAAATATAGTGTATTTTGGAGTCAGTTTGTTGTTTTTCAATATAAAAACAATTTCCCCAGCATGTTCACAGTTCCACGCTAACTAATAAATAATACACTTAGGTACCTTGAGGGGCACTTAGGAAAGAATGATTTATTTCTGATTGTGGTTTGTTATCATCACAAAGTGACAGTGCAATGCAGTTCCAGGAAGCAACTGAGTCATGCATGCCTTGGAGGCAGATGAGAAAAGCCAGCAGGGGTAGATGGTTTTCTGATCAATAATTTACCTGTAGGACTAAAGTCACAGCTATAAAAAAGACTGATCACAGATCAAGCTCTACCACAGTAATCTTTCACTTGCATCCAGTTAAGTGTTAGTAAATGAAAAACATATTGCAGCTTCTGTATTCATAGTGATTACTCATACCTTTACAATACGATATATAACAATATTGTGTGTTTTTACTTGTATGCTACATTGCACCTGAACTGTATACTATATGACTGGTGGTGTTATTAGTATGTTACGATTTTTGTAAACTATTTAAATGCTATGTATACATGAGGTAAGGTTACCTTTCATGCATTTGCCATATTGTTGCATTCTACAAAGACAAATGAGGTTATGTCTGAATAGTGAGAAGGGAAGTACTATAAAAGAAGAAATATTCCTGGGAAGAAAATGCGCCCTGAGGATCTGAACATGAATTACAGAGGAACTTATGCTCCATTGCACATATGAATAGTTGGAAGCATAGAAAAAATAAAGAACTTGGAGAGACGGAGAAATAGGAAAAATAAGAAAAAAAGATCCAGGGAGAAAAGGATGGAAACTCTAGTATGGAAAAATGAACTGACATAGTTTATATATTATGTATTTGTCTATTTGTTTGCATTTCATTTTTATGAGTGGCATGCAGGCTATTCCTACATAAATAAATTTATAGGTGAGATACTGTAGTGGTGTGACATCAACAAATGCTGTCTTATGATGCAAGTTTATAAAGTTAGTCTTCTGAGAGAGCTGTGACAATAAGGACAATTGTCCTTCCCTGATATATGTCTGACTAGGAGGAAAATATTTTTATTTGGGGTACAACCTTGAGGTGTAAGGATGAAGTGTACGTTCTAAATTTTCAATAACCGCAGTTTTGAACTTGTTCTTTTATATGAAGATGCATTTGTTGACATCAGAGTTGACAATCTGATATGGTTCCCTATAAAACTCCAGCAGCTTGCCTCAGGTCAAAGAGCCATTAAGGGAGAGCTCCACCAAGAAGGGTTGCAAGGGAGACTAAGTTTATTCCAGCAGATAACTAGTCTAGGAAAGTTCACTGTATGCAAGCACACACACACGCACGCACGCACGCACACGCACACACACACACACACACACACACACACACACACACACACACACACACACACACACACACGTATTCATGTGCGCAATGGATACACACCTATGGACAGTTTAAACAATCACCAGTTCATCTATCAACTTGCCTTTTGAATATGAAAAGAAACCGAAGCACTTGGAAAAACTGACGAGGGCATGGGGAGGATGTACAGATGCTACAGAGAAGGCATTCCAACTCCGAACCAAGGTAGAGAACTAAGTATTGCGATGGAGCGGTTCTAACCACTGCACAGCCATGCTGCTCTGGGTGGCTAATTTTATGCTATAATTGTTATACCACAAAATGGATTGAAGAGGTTGTCATATTAATGTGATTTTTTTGTGTGTGCCCCTCCTTCTTCCCCCCCCAGTGCAGTTTTTCTTCCCATAATTTGATATGATATGATTTGACCTGTATAATGTCAAGTGATTTGCCTCTACATTCATTTACAACAGCAGTGTTGTGAAATACTGGCTTTCAGAATGTCTCTTGATACAGTAACTGTTTTTTTTTTTTTTACTGACCCCCTTTGATTTCAGTAAAGAGTATGCTACTAAACTGACTTTCATGATACATTTAAACCACATCTCTCAACCTCTTAGATCAAGAAATCTGGACAAAGCCATAAATAATGGGGGGGGGGGGGCAATGGCCCAAAAATGGGGACAATTTTTAAATATTGCTCTTACAAACTTAAAAAGTTGATAGAATAACAGCTTTTGCATTAGCACGAATTTTCTTAAGGGTACAAAGTCTGAATCTCAAATGTCTGTCATTATTTTCTAACTTCAGTCCTCAATGATTTGGCAATGATTTGCCAGAAAACAACAATTTTATAAGTAACAGGCCAAAAATATGAGGCATAAATCTGGACATTTTATGAAAATCTGTACAGTTGAGAGGTATGATTTAAACCACTTATCAGGCAAAGAAGAGAAACTGCATTTTTTATAATTTCTACTTGCAGTTCCTAGTACCTTTCAATGGATGCACTGCTCAAACATTTACATCTGTGACTGACAATTTGCACTTCACAACCCCAGACTTATAAACTCCTTCAGCTCCTTATTATCAATTGTGGATTATTATCAATTGTGGACTATTAGCCAATGTATTTTAAACAGGTTGTGACAGTCTTTATAACATGAGAGGAAACCCACACAAATGCAGGGAGGACATGCAGACTCTACACAGAATGCACCCCCACTGAGAATCAAACCAGAGAACCTCTTACTGTGTGGCAACAACACTGACTGCTGCTGCACCACTAACTTACAAGTGTTTAGCTAAGCAAACTAACTAGTAGAGGTCAAACCCCTGAGTGAGGTAAAGGAGATGGGAGGGTGCTGCTGTCCTTAAAGTAACTGGCAGTAAGCTATTAGTACCACTAAATGCTTCAAAAGCAACTGGAACTTGACAGGATTCAAATGCATTGAAACCAAGCAGTTTTAGTTTCTCTTCTGAAAGTGGCAGGGGAGTTTTCACTGAATTACCATGAGAAACATAACTATATAACATGAGAGATCACCCTGAAAAGGCCAGCATAGTTTGTTTGAGCTAGCAATGCACAGTAAGGTTTTGTGAGCCTGTTCTGGCATACAGCCTTATGTGTGGTTCCAATTATACTGAGGAGTTGCCTGCAGACTTCCTGCCACTAAAGGAAAAGCAAAGGAGAAACAGTGAGATAGATGTTAGATCACCTGTTAGTGAATGCTTATACTCTGAGACACAGTGGTCTTGGAGTGATAATAATAACATTTGGGTGCTGTCATCCACAGAGGGCACATGGAGGTGTGGTCAGGCTTACCCTCACCCAAAATACTTATTTTTTGGTCACTTACTCATAAATGGAGCAGATCACACAGTACATTCTGAGAGTATATGTATTTAGGAAAAAATGTGCAAGCTGCTATAACTGGGTAAGTGTGATGCGAATATTTCGGTACTGTAGACAGTTATTTTAGTTTTTCACATCCATTTGCTAATTTAATGCATCAGTTAATGTTAAATCTGCCTTTGGATCATCTGTATTCTATAGTTTACTTAAAACACAGCAAGTGACTGCGGTGGTGCAGCAGTTAGCGCTGTCACCTCGCAGCAAGAGGCTCTCCCGTTCGATTCTGGGCTGGAGCGCCTTCTGTGTGGAGTCTGTGTGTCCTCCCCATGGCTGAATAACATTAAAGACATGCAGGTAGGTGCGAGCATGAATGGGTGTGCCTTCATTGAAGGTTGGGCGTCGGACTGGCAACTCGGCACCGTAAAAATCCACTGCCAATCATTAAAGGACCGGAGTTTCTCTGTGGCGACTCCTAACCGGGAAAAGCCGAAAGACATTACATTACTTAACATACAGCAAGTAATAATAAGTTGTCCATGAATAACATGAAACTGCAATAAAAGTTAAATATACCTTCTGTATTGATATGATAGTTTGAAACATAGGCAGGCATGCAATAGAAAGACTGACAGGGAAAAAGGGGATCAATAAGACCTTTTGAAGTATTTTCTGGAAATGTATTTTTCAAACAATATAATTAGACACAACAACATAATAAAAGCAAAAGATATGAAAAATCTAATACTGAGCAGCATAAGGATAAAATGTGATGCTGGTGGAGAACCTCTGCCAAACCAACAAGAAAACTAAATATAACAATTACTCCAAGGTGCAGTGATGTCAGAGTTATGCTAAGCTGTTTATGTATTTATTTGTTTGACTGTTTGTTTATTTATTTATCTATCTATCTGTCTGATTGACCTGGATTGTTCAACTTCACAGTACCTATTTTCAGAGCAGTCCCCAGGAGAAAAGCTAAAATAATAATTTTTAGGCAGACACAAATAAAATGCATTTAGCACAGTTAATAATCAGTTAATAAAGGGGATTCAATGTTCAATAACAAAATGAGTCTAATCAAAAGCGAATAAGCAGAAGCACACTATAGAAAGAATAGAAATAAAGAATATATGTCAGTTTAATATTTCTGATTTCAGAGGGTGTGATTAAAGATGAGATAACTATGGAAATAAAAGAGAAACAGGAACGCACCTACTTAACAGCAGAAAGAGCAATGTACTAATGTTGACAGCTGTTAACATTAATCATTGGTTTCAGTATTAGAAGATAATAAGGGGAGGTAGAGTCTAGGGTGGGAACTGTCACAACATAATGGTCAGGTCATAAGGCTCAGAAGCCTTCAACTTGGATTCCTATGATGGGTATAGAAATGATAAGTGGATTAAGTTTTAAAATTCTATTGTCACAAAGAGAGACTTTTGTTTAATGGCTGCTGAATGTCAGCCTCCCTGTGACCTAAGTAGTCCATTCATTCCTTGATTGGTAAAGGTGGTCATGGCAGGCCAGCATCTGTTCAGCCATCAGATTTTATTGCACTTGTCCTAACCACAATCTCATGGCAGACATGACCACAACACTGCACAATATCAGTGACAGAAATGGGTACTTCTGTATATGTGCAGATTCTTGCTACAGTACAAACACATCATTTGGTGCATACATGTCTGTCCACAGCCCTTCATACTGCCTGCACTAACTTCCACCCTCTGCTGGGTGGCGGCAGTGCAGAGGATCAGGCTATGTCCCTCCACCAAAATGGGGTAGGGGCTGCAGTTAACCATGTACTCCCACCCTCCCTTTCCTACTCCTCCAGTGATTTGCTATTAATTAATCCTGAGTCACATGGGTCATAGTCAGAGCTTTATCTCAATGAGCCATGAGTTGATGCAAGCAGAGAATTCTCAACTAACTCCAAAATGGCATGTCCCTTTAAACTGGAAATAGTCCTTCAAAGAATTTTTGACTGAACACATCAAAGAAATTTCTATAGTATAAGGTGAAGTCTTTTCTAATACTTTTCAAATGGAAATCTACTCTGGTATCATCAAATCTGTTCTTGTTTTAGGTGTAGATATGAGAAGCCCATGAGATAATTTAGGTTCTACTATGAAACGCCTACTTCCTGAAAAGAAATACCTGAAAACAAAAAGGAACTCCCTTTTTATATAGGTTCATAGATTAGTACTAGGCTAGCTGCCCTTACAGGTCATTTTAAGCCTAGCCAATTTCCCTTCAAAGGTGAGAATCAAACCCTGCACCATGTGTGTGTGTGTGTGTGTGTGTGTGTGTGTGTGTGTGTGTGTGTGTGTGTGTGTGTGTGTGTGTGTGTGTGTGTGTGTGTGTGTGTGTGTGTGTGTGTGAGTCAAACACCTTAACTATTATACTATGCCTCACTAGGTGACTTTGTGGGCCATTTTAAGACTAGCCAGTTTCCCTTTTTTGTGCTCAAAATAACCTATCCCATGTGGTTATAGATTGGCCTTATCCATCTCATGGTCAATAATTATATATTACTCCTAATGAGAACAACTGGGATCACTTCCTTGTTTTTTGCAGGGGGTACATTCCCCTGTACCTCCTCCAAGTGTGGACAAGCTCAGGACCCCTCAAAATTATATACTCCACATCCGAGGTTGCACCAACTCAAAGTAGGGAGAATTTTCCCTAAAAAGTGAATCACTGCTAGCACACACTTAGAAATTGCATTGACAATGATTAGCCATGGAGAAAAACATTTGGCCTTATGTCATTTGTCTTTTTTTCTGCAAGCTACTGACACTCATGCAATTTTTTTCTCCAGATTGTGCAAAGAAGCCAATAATTTAAGGTCATGATAAGGCTTCTGCTACTACAAGCTACAATACATTGAGTGTCAGTTGATGTCATCTAGTATTTGATTAGTGGCTTTTATTTAATTTAGAGGGAAGTGCTGGAAAAAAGCCACTGCAAACTGAGAAGAAGCAATGGTGAGTTCTACAATGGTAAACTGTTTTAAATGTAGTAATCCTGTTATAATTAACTCTTCCCTAGTCTGTGAAGAAAGAAAGAATGAAGGTTACTGAATGTATGCATAGAATAAAGAAAGGATGGAAGCAGCTGTATTAATGCAGTAGTCAGCCAAGAGCTCGATGTAGGAAAAGCTCTAAACCAGTAAAGGCATCCACGTTTCTAAGTTGTGCAACTTAATACAGTACTTACATGCTAATCAAACATGAGCTGAATATTAATGGTCGATCCAAAAAGTCTGACAGAACTGCTTCAGCTATGGAATGACCAAAAGAATATATGACAGACTTTGTCCTATGGAGATAGTACAATCACTTTTCTCATTCTTTGAATCCTTGTAGATAAAAAGTGTTGCTTTTGTTTTGTTACCGTTGAAGTACATTCTAGAAAAAGATAGCCATGACAAATTGGAATCACACGTGTTCTGCAGTTTAGAATTGATAATAGCCACATTATTTGCTGATAGTATTAAAGTAGAAAAAATATATCCAAACAGCTAAAGGTTGCTGAGTAAAATTATAAAATAGCCAAAAAATAACAAAGCTTCCACCACAGCCAATGTAAGAAACCAGATAAAAACTTTATTCCACAGGATAAGCGCTTTCACACATAGTGCTTCATCAGATCCACAAAGAAACATTGCAGGTGTACATATATATAAGGAGCATTAGTCAATTAATCAATTAAGATAAATACCAATTACTGATGTATACTCTGTTTTTTCAAGGAAGGTTTTAAAGGTACAATTACATTCAAACCTGGCAGCTTATCTGCCTGCAACCTCAATATCCATTTTGCTTCCACATTCTCCAACTTAACATTAAAATCTCCTTTCCATTTATTAACATGCACAATTTGCAGAATATAAAATGCAAAAGAATGACCAGGAGCCACTGAAATGTGATTATCTAGGGCATTTAACAAATTCATGAATTTAATATCTCCTATATGCTGCAAAATGTGCTCTTTCAACATTCTAATGGTCTTGCCTATATAAAGGTTTAAAGGTGTAATTAATAAAAGGATGTTGAAATACCTGCTCAGTGCCAATCTGATCGTCAGGGGACATATGCATGCAGACATTGTAAAGCTTGCATATACATTGGCACTGAGCAGGTATTTCAACATCCTTTTATTAATTACACCTTTAAACCATGTTTCTATGCTGATTGCAGGTCAAAAGGTTTGATATATGTAGCTAGATCTAAGTCCTGTACATCCTTTTATATAGGGAAGACCATTAGAATGTCTCCTTTGAAGTAAAAATAAAACCTGGACCCCCAACTAACCCAGGAATATTCAGGTACTATTTTAAGGCTAACCTCCTGCTATTAAGTGAGAATCTGGCAAAATTTCAAGCCCCTATAAACCCTGAGAACACTTCTGCGTATGCAGAACTGTTCACAGAAACTCTGTACAAGCATGTTAATAGCTGCATAGAGGCAGCTGTACCGACTAGGAAGAAGTACAGAACTAACTCATAAAACTAGCCACTCTGATGAAATCACAAAATCAATCAGCTGTATAACAGGAGGAAGAAAATTATGGCAAAAATTAGGAGGTGCAGCACCCAGCAGGATAAAATAACTCTCATCAACTAAACAAACAACTCAGAGGACAAATAAAGTCTGTCAAAGCCAAATTTGAGTTAATTTTGGCTTTCCAGACCAAGGGCAACCACAAAGCATTCTTTAGCTATGTCCGCAACCTCAAAGGCCATACACAATTGTGTGCAGAGCTCATTGTAAATGGAGCCACCTATACTGTGCCAGAAGATATAGCAAACCTCCTGGCTGATAAATTCAGCTCCAACTTTACTCCCCCCCAACCTTCCCTCAGGAAATATCATCAGATATAACTCCCCCTACCATCACTAGGGAACAGGGCCTTAATACTCTCTCTAAGAACAAGAACACTGTATCAATGGGTCCAGACAATATCCCAGGGTACCTTTTAAATAGCATGAAATATGACCTATCAGGGCCTCTGGAATTACTATTTAACTGTAGCCTCTAAACAGGCTTCGTGCCTCGTGAATAGAGAAAGGCAACAGTCATCCCTCTGTACAAAGGTGGACCATCTACAGACCCTGGAAACTACAGACCCATAAGTTTCACTAGTCTTATATATGTAAAGCCATGGAAAGAATTATCATGGAGATGATCAGTAGAGATATATTAAACCTCCAGACACGGGAACCAGCCCAGTCTGGTTTTGTCGAGGGCAGATCATGGCTACTCATCCTGGTGGACCTCTTTGAGAAGGTCACCAAAACAATGGATGTGGGCAAAATCATTCACATTGCATACCTTGACCTGGCCAAGGCATTTGACACAATACCTGACCCAGGCATTGTTGACAAACTCAAGAGGTTAGGTACAAACCCGTATGTCACCCGATGAATAGCTAAATGGCTCACAGACAGGACCCTTGAAGTTAGAATTGGGGAGTCCACCTCTACAAAGAGGCCAGTCACAAGTGGAGTCCCTCAGGGATCAGTCCTTGGACCGCTCTTTTTTGGCATTTACTTCTCAGAAGTCAAGGCCAAAGTCAACGGTCTCTTGCTGACTAAATTTGCAGATGATTGCAAATTAGGAGCAGTCATTGACTCTCATACTGACACAAATGTTCTCTAGGAGGGGCTGACAGAGACAAACAACTGGTGTCAGAGCTATGGACTAAAACTAAATGCAAAAAAATGCATAATAGTATCCTTTTAGAAGTCATCCATCCCTGGTAACTATCATACTGACAACATACCCCTTCAAGTTGACCCAGTAGTCAGGGACTTAGGGACACACATAGATAGTAATCTAGCCTTTGATCATCATGTGTCTACAGTGGTGAGGTAATCATTCTATGTTGCATTATTTATAAACAAAGGTATGACATCTAAGTCCAAGGAAGTCATTGTTCCACTGTATTCAGCAATCATCAGACCTATCATTGAGTACAATGCCCTTTTGATATGTACCTAACCAGGCATATCCAACAACTAGAATGTCCACAGAGGTTCCTAACTAAAAGAATACAGGGCATAAGTCATATGTCCTATGCTGACTGCCTCAAGGTCCTATCCTTGTATTCTGTCTCCTACAGGATTTTGAGGGGAGATCTATGTCTGGCATACAGGGTATTGTCAGACCCTACTCTGATGGGCCTTCTGCATATCCACAAAACAAACAGTACCAGAATTACCCATTCTAAAGACTTAAACCTTGCCTGTGCTATAAATAGGACCAGCTGGAGAGATAGGTATGCATCCCAGAGACTACCTTATCTATGGACCAGGCTCTCCATCCATGTGAAGCAGAGTTCCTCCCTAACCCAATTCAAGTGCAACTTGGACAGTTGGATGGGAAACTGGAAATTCATCCCAAGTTTGGCACCTATGTCTCTAATGCAAACAGGTAACCTGTACATGGTTCATCTCCCAGGCCAATGCTTATACTTATCAAGAGTGTCAGAACTTGTCAAAGATTCAGGATGCATGGCTAGGCTTAAAAAGGCCCTTGTGGTTGTTAGCCTAGTAGACACCTATGAACCTATGACCTATAATAGCTGAGCAGGAAGAAAGGTTGTATTTTATTTTATGAATTAAGAGAAGATGAGTGTGTACAGTGTGATGGGGACATTCAAGCCTGTTTATTTTGAGAGAGGAACCTGTGAGTTTGGTAGGGCTGATTGGTTGCAAATCTTGCCAGTTTCTGTTAACATTGTTCTAGTTTATATTTTAGAGTGGCTTGCAGATTAGTCAGGATTGTAGAACTGTATAGACAAAAAGGCAAAAGGTATGTGGTGGCCAAAATTATTCTGCTGGAATAAGTTAGGAATTTCTTGGTTCTACAAAGCATACATATTTGTTGACGTGTGTTTTTTATGCAATTTTGCATATGGAGATCAAGCTTCAGGTTGTCCTCCATTATAAAATCTAACAGCTTAGAATGAGAAAGAAGTTAATTTTCAGTGTTGTTCAGAGAGGTAACCTGACATTCCCTGGACTAATATGCAGCAGTTCATGATGTCTTACATTTTAGAAAATGTTGTTAGTAGGGCAGTGTGATGTCTGGTTAATATCTCACCAAACTGCCACCAATCAGTGATGCCCAGTCAATTTCCCACTGAATTGCCACCAAATATGTGATGTCCCCTTACTATCCTGGGTCAGTAACTAAGGAGCTTCAATCCTCACTACTGACTCCAATGTGAGACTGTCATTTAAACAGGAGTAATATTTTGCAATTGCCCCTAAGAGCACAACAGGAACAGCTCTATAACCTGGGACTGAACTGTATACTTCTGTCCACCTCAAATGCAACTCCTTATTATACACTCCAGAGCAATGTATCCCACTTTAAGACCTCTGATACATCCACACTTAAATAAATTGAATCTCATACATCCAAACACTTCTGTGAAAGTCTGACAGATTTCTAGCTGTGTCCCTTCCCCAAAATGATAAAGTAATAGTCTGCCACTAACCAGAGCATCTAAATGCTTTTTCAAAGGGGTGTCCAGGTATTAAAATTAGATGTCAAAACAAATTGTAGCATGTGGCCTAAAGCAGTCAGGCTTTCAGAATGGCCCAGGAATTATCAAATCAGGCATAAGCACTTTCAAATCACTAAAGAATACACTAACTGACCAGCCACAATGTAAGACAATAAAAATATTTAATATTGAGCAAAATCTCAAAAGGAGAAACATCTGGAGCATTTCTCCCTGGGCCTCCACTGAAAATTGACTTTGTTCCATGTCGGACTTTCCCAGTAAACAAATGTTAAATAAATAAATAAATAAACAAAATGATTAAAAATGTAAAATAGTAATTTCACTGAACAAACAGAATTAAATCAGCAGGAAAATGAAATTAATACTGAAGGACAGAAATCCAGCATTTAGACAAATTCTGACTAATTCGATATAATTTCCTATCTAACTGAAGAACACTGTCCCTGATCTAAACTAAATATTACTACAGAGCAAATGCAGGGTTACAGTTCTTGGTGAGTCCTTTGGATATCCACTGCTCAGTACAACTGTGAACACAAATCAACTTTGAACTGAACTCAACAGCTGTTCTGTTAACTGAACTGATCACAACTGTTTAAACTATCTTCAGAAGACTCTTTTACAAGCTAGGTTAACTGTCTCAACTGTTCCAGTTCTTATTTTCATTTTGTTCTTTGAAAATCAACAACAGCTGTACTTTTAAAGTTCCTTCCAGTCTTTCAGTCTCTGACAGTAAACACAGAGCATCTGAACACATTCCGATGACATCATCTATAGATCAGCTGACTGTGAGATAGTTTGCATTTAGAATCTCCTGCATAAACATGAGCAGTTAGAAATGTAAAAGAATGCTGTTCAACTCTTTAGACATCCTGTACAAACAAAGTGTTAATCAATATGTAAGAACGTATTTACAATATCATAGCTAGTCATGCTGGCATATAATGCACAGGTTAACCTGAAATTATGTATAAAACGTCAGCCAGAAATGTTAACACAGATAACAGTGTCTAATTTCTTCATAGGCAGAAATAATATTACTGATGTATGGTTATTTCCAGGGAGTGGTGTAAGGGATGCAAAAGAGCTATTTTCTAATTATCTTGCATGGAGCTTATATTTGCTAGGAGACAAATGATAGTATGTCTCCCCCTATGCTTAAACCATATTATTAGAGAAACTGATTGAATAGAGTTAGGCTTGGCAAATTCTGTAAGTGGAATCTGAAAACTAATCTGATGTTGTAATGCTCCAAGCTTTAGCTAGTTAAAGCTGTCAGCATATGCTCTAATCCATGTTATAATGACGACCAAAATGGATGCATTATGCAAATATCAAAGGCTTAATGTTATATATAAATGCGCCTATGACATGGCATTTTAAATGGCTATTGTGCATGTTTCTTATTGTTTGTTTAAGAGATATGGCTTGAGTCCGAATATAAGTCAGACTAGCTTAGGGAGGGTGTATGCCTGGGGTGGATGGAATGACATTTTTTTTAAAGTTTGCTGTAGCAGCTAGATGGCATGTGAGGCACTCAAGAAAACTGGAAAACGGTATACATTGCTGTGATAAATGTGATCTGTGAGAATGAGCAATCAGCAATGGAAGCTTTCAAAAGCAAAAAGACATGTCACCCGGAGGGGTCCAGTGCTTACAATAAGAGAGAGACAGTACACATGTGGGAGACATAAAAACAGACTGTTGATTGAAGGATGATAACCAATTAAAATTCTTATATTGATACACTGTAGATGAACTAATGATTCTGTGAGGGCTGAACAATGATCTTTTTTAAGCACATTTATGAATTATCACTTGTGACATAGATACATTTACATTTGTATAGAAGTAATCAAACTGTA
>NC_056732.1:703565002-703600002 GCF_019279795.1 Protopterus annectens | reverse complement strand
ACTGGTGGCTGAAATTGTAATATTGTGTTAAAAATGGAAAATGAAAGAATTATACCTGTTTTAAGTATGACAAATGTGGAGGGAAATAGGGGTCTTTTAAAATACTGAGGACAATCCAAAACATGCTTTTTTGTGGAAAGGAAGGACATTTGACAAGTAACTGTGACAAAAGAAAATGTTATATTTGTGGGGAAATGGGACATGATGCAAAAAAGTGTGAACTGAAATGTTATAAATGTAACAAAACTGGACATTTATGGATGGATTGTAAAAATGAAAACTACAGTAAGGAAAAAGGAAAAGAAAGAGAAGAAATTTTGGAAGTAGTAGAAATAGAATCAAAATTGGATGAGAAAAAATAATAACGTGGGCATAGAAGAAGGTTTTGAAATAAGTGATGAAGAAGAAATAAACTGGGAGGTAGTAAAAGGAAAAAATAATTCTGTTGGTAAAAGGGTCCATCTATCCTCAACCCCTTTTTCCCATTTTGCACATGGGGTTGGGGTGTCACTTCAACAATGACAATCATCTTGAGGCAAGGGGTATCCACTGGGTGGCTAGCCCTGCCACTTTAGTTCATCTGTACCACTCACTCACACACACTCACACCTACGGCCAATTTAGACTGTCCAATCTACCTACTGCATGTCTTTGGAAATGTGGGAGGAAACCAGATCATTTGGGGAAAACCCACGCAACCACAGAAAGGACATGCAGACTCAGCACAGAAGGCACCCCAGCCGGGAATCAAACCAGAGAACCTATTGCTGTGAGGCAACAATGCTAACTGCTGCACCACTGCAGAAAAAATGGTAAAAGACAGAAAAAGAAAATTTAAAGGGATAAGTACAAAAAACAAAAAAAAAAAAAAACAAAAAAAAAAAAGAAAGGAAATGGAAAGAAAGGCTGTTCAGCTAAAGATCGGGGCTTGGTATAATGGCTAGGTATTTGACTCACAGACACAAGGTACTGTGTTTGATTCTCATATTTAGGAAGAAAATTGGTTTAAGTTTAGAATGGCCTATTAAGAAAGCTGGCTCAGTCATTAGCTATGAATTTATTAAACCATGAATCTTAGGAAAAGGGGAAATGAAAAAAATATAAGAAAAATGTTAGATGTTATAAGATGTGATAAGTTAAAACTTTAATCAAAAATAAAAAAAATCATGGACTTAACAAAAAGTGTATGTATGGAACTAAAAGGGGAGGTAGTTGAAACAGGATTTTCTGCTCAACTTGCAATATAGCTAGAGATAAAAGAAAACAAGGAATAAAAATAGGCAAAGGAATAAAAATGATAAATGAGAAAGTGTGGAATGAAGAAGGAAAGATGTTAGTAATATACAGTAATACAGTTATAGAAAGAGCATATTACTATGAGAACAATTTGGTCTGAATGGTGGATAATATTTAATAAAAATGTTAATAAAAATATATCAAAATATTTTTACAGTGCCAATAAAATGTGAGAAAAGTAGAGAAAGAAAAATATAAAAGAACATATAAAGATGCATTGGAAGATTTAGAACATAATGATAGAAAGTACTTTGAAAAAAAAAAGAATTATATGAAAGAAAGCAATCAAGAAAAACTACAAGAATTGTTATATAAGCAAAGATATTTTTTCCAAGGAAAATGAGAAGAAGTTTTGAGTTACTTAAGCAGATTAGCAAAGGAAGATGTTAGTGTAATATGAGAAATAAAAAGGTAAAAGGAGAAATAGGAGGAATTCAGGAACTCAGAAAAAGATTATGAATAGTGTAATATAATATGCACAAAAATGTTTAAAGAAAAAAGAAGGTAGTAAAAATGTAGAAAGTAATTAATTTAACAAAAAGAGATAATAAAGAGTTGGTAAAGGAGGTTTCTTTAAATGAGCTAAATAAGGTATTAGGACAAGTAAATATAGATATGTCTACAGGCCCAGACGGAATAAGCTATGATATGTCTAAAAAGTATGTATAAAATTTTAAGGGATTAACAAAAAAATATTTTTTAAAGATTTTGAAATAATGGTTAAATGAAGATTTTCTGTATAAGAAATTATGTAGTGGAATACTTAAATTCATATGGAAGAAGGAAGATAGAAGAGAATTAAGAAACTGGAGACCAAGAGTATTGAATAATAATGATTATAAGATCTTTATGAAAATAATACAAAAGAGATCTAAAGCTAATGTGAAATATTATGGAAGGCAGCATATAAAATATAAAGGAGAATGGTTGTCAAGAATTATTAATGATAGTTAGAGAAACTGTGAATGATATTATGAACAGAAAAGAAAAAGTGAAAATCATGACAGAACACCTTAATAAGGCATTAGACACACGAATATAATATACGTGAGAAAGCTAGGAAATTATGTATGTTAGCTTGTAGTAATAAGATAGTAAAAATACTTGCAAACAGCTGGTTAAGCCAAGAGGTACATATGAAGAGTGGTGTTAGACAGAGATGTCCAATGAGTATACTGTTTGTATTAGTTATGAATGTAATAACATGTGAAATAAATTACAAAATGAAGGATGTGTGGGGTGTATATAACACCTGAAGGGTTAAGAATTCCAGTTATGTTAACATATGCAGAAGACATTACAATAATTTAAAAAACAAAATTGGATTAAAGAAGTAATACTATGCATAAATTAGTGTTTAGAGATGATATGGATGGCTTTAAATAAAAAGAAAAGTAATGGTTTAGTTGCTATAGTAAAGAATGGGGATATATATTTTACAATGAATAAAATGTATGTATTGGGTATACAGTTTGGGAATAAAGATGTAAGTATAATTCAATGGAAAAAACAATACAAGAAATAAAGCAAATGTCTTTTCTGGAGAACATATAAATCATTATTCAGAAAAAAAGGCTTATTTGATAAATTCAATACTGATGGGAAAAACAGCATACTTAACAAGTATATCTATGTTGCCAACAGTATTTGAAAATGAATTGTCACAGATAATTGTTTTCATTTATATGGGGTTCTAGATTAAACCTGGTAAAAAGAGGAGTTTAGTATGTAAATGAAGAAGGCTGTTTAGAGTTAATTAACCCAGTGGTGTATGTTGCTTGATTAATTTTGTACTAAGTGTTAAAGTGAATATACAGAAAAGATGAGAGAGAGTAGTAGTAAAATGTATAAATATAAGTATTATAAATTTGTGGGTATGGTAAAAAAGAGTAAAAGAGAAAAAGAGTATATAAATGAGTAAATAAAAGATTACCAAGAAAAATATTTTTGTTGAAAATAAAAATTGATGATATAGAAAAAGAAAAGTATGGTATAAAAATGTAATGATAAAATATCACTATGTAAAACCATGGGAAAATCTAATAGATGAAAAAAAATTAACGGCATAAAAATAAGAAGCGAATGGTGTAATCAGAAAGTCGAATGTCAACATTTTATTTTTGTGGAGATTGGTAATAGTTAAATTGCCATTAAAAGGAAATATGCCATATAAAAAGAAAAGTGATGGAATATGTTTACATTGTCAGGAAAAAGAAACTATGGAACATATGAGTCTGAAATGTAAAAAAAGTAAAAATGTTATGGGGAAATCTATGTAAAGAAAAATTTTTTGAGGATATAAAAGAAGTGGATAAAATAAACATGGATATGATTAAATATGGTATTATAGGCATAGCTGAAGTTTTATTTTATGTTATGTGGAATGAAAGAATAAATGCAATTATGTTTAATGGTAAATAGACCTTAGCAATAATATTAAGTAAAATCAGATGGTGATTATGGAAAAAGGAGTCAGGGTCTAATAAGGATAGAAATTTAGCATGATTCTATAGGAAATTATGAATATATGTAAATAGAATTGTACATTTATATATTTGTACATATGTAAATATTTGTAAATATGTAAATATTTTGTAAATAAGAGTTATTTTGTACATAAATAAAAGAACCCTCCTCTCTGAGGTGTCTTTTTGTTTCTGGCACAGAGGCTGAGGAAGAAGACAGTATGGAGGCAACAGGAACATTGTTGTCTACAAATGTTATAGAGATGTACAGTTTGTCTAAAAATGTTGATGAGATGATTTAGATAGCTGTAAATGGAACTGGAAGTGATAGGATTTGAGAAGAAAAAGGGGATTTGTTTGAAACAAATGAGTTTGAGTAGTAGAGAGAAGCTATTAAAGGAACAGAGATTAGCCTGATGAGCTGGATACTCTTAAACTGATCAACACATTGCAAATTGAGGAGCCTGGAGAGGATTTTTTTGGGTGAATTGGCTGATCTTTATTTTTTTCAGAATATTAGCAGAATGAGTAGAGCGATGGTGGTGTTATGCAGCAGGAGAAGGATTGTTTGCAGTCTGCAAGTGATGTAAAATTTTATGCTGAAGCAGCTGGTCACCAAAAGAAGGAAGGAAGGAGGATGGAGTCTTCTTCTTTTGGCTTTTCCCGTTTAGGGGTCACCACATTGGATCATCTGTCCGCTCATGATTGGCAGTGGAGTTTTACAGTGTCGAGTTGCCAGCCCGGTGCCCAACCTTCCACAGAAGGCACATACACACGCACACTCACACCTAGGGCCAGTTTAGAGTGTCCAATCCACCTACTGCATGCCTTTGGGAGGAAACCGGAGCACCCGGAGGAAACCCACGTGACCACAGGGAGGACATGCAGACTCCGCACAGAAGGCACCGCGGCCGAGAATCGAACCGGAGAACCTCTTGATGTGAGGTGGCAATGCTAACCACTGCACCACCGTGGCCGCCCTCAGGGAGGAGGATGGAGTAATTATCTTAAAAGAGACTAAGACCTATGGAGAGGATATTCAGCAAAAATTATATTGATAGATATTTAGTCTGGCAAAGAATGATCATTCCAATGGAATTTAAAATGGTTGATGTTTGATCTTTCATACATTTGTGACTTAATTTTTGAGACCATAAATTTACTATAAAAATATCTTAATATATATAAAAGTAAGAAAATTAGTATCTGTGGAATAACTTTGTTTATTTTTTTTTTTTGGACAGAGACAGTAGATTATTTAAAATACAAGTCAAAACTGATGATGTAATTTATTGTGAAGTTTAACTTGCAGGAAATGTATAAAGAAATTAAAAGTGTAAAAAGCAAAACAAATAAATGTTTGGAACTGGGGGTGGGAATGTGAAGTGATTTTGAAAACTGTTGAAGAAAAATAATACATCTATCTAATGACTTTATTGCAGGATGCAGAGTTGTGATAAAATACTGGGCACAGCCAAAGGCATGCTTTTTGTGTGTGGAGACACTACTCCCTTAATTAACTAATTCACTCTAATGGAGCTCAGGAAGCTTGCACTGTAGCTTCCAACGGACAGAGGCTAAGCCTTTTAACAGAGTCAAATGATGTCTTCACATTTCAAACAGATGTTCATACCTCTGGAACCATAGGGGTTATGAAAGAAGTAAAAATGGCAAACCCTTCAGCACAAACTATTTTATAGTGGTAGTATTCTTTAAGTTCTAGGTATTAAACTGAATTTTATAAGTCCCAATAAACACAGTAACTATTACATTTGTAATATTTTGCAAACAACGTTTACTGTCTCAGCAACCACTCAAGTTACACACATGCTGTCAACAGTATTTCATTCATCTTGTTGAGAGCTTTCATATGAGCTAAGGAGTTCTGTCTGTGTTACTTGGTTGTTGAAATATTTAGAAAAATGTGAAAATTATGTATATACACATTAATGTCATAAAAACAACAGTTAATATCTCTTTACCTGCACTAGACAGAGGTCAACTATTAATGCGTTTGAGACTGCCATTGTGTAACCTTTAAGATGAAATATTTTAAAATGTTGTACATAGCATGGTTTTGGAATTATTGATGCAAATATGAACAAACAATGTTTGATGCCTAGAGGCGTCAGTAGGAGTTAACTGCAGATAGATCTGGAGGTTCACTTGAATGTTAATGAGTTAATATGGGGAGAGGGGTAACCCAATGCAAAACTGGAGAATGGAGTGTAGAATTTGTAATAAAGGTGGTCACTTCTGGTTTAGCCATGATGTAAGTAAGTGATGGCAATCTGGAGTTAGTAAACAAAAAACTGTGGACGCTGAAGCAATTGTTAATGAACTAATAGAGGACAGTAACAGTAACCAGGATGGGGAAGTGACAAAAGAGGGACTCAAAAATGTGCAAGTAATATTAAAAGCAAAATAAATTGCTGATGAAAATAAATCTGAGATTTTGGGAACAGAAGAAGAATATGAAGGAGAAGAAAAGGTTCAGGAAGAAAGAGAAGTACACAAAATGCTGGGAAAAGAGAAAAGATAAAAAATAAAGAAAATCCCATTTAAATTATTAAAAAAGACAAATGTCAAAATGTCAGGATTTCTATCAGTTAACATGAACTTATTTAAAATGATGTTAGAAGATGTTATTTTATTAGATATTTGTCTTATAGGACAGAAAAAGAAAGTAGGGTTGTTGGGGTATTGTATGGTGTTTTGCTGTAGATATGTGTTCAGGGATAACTGTGTTGAAAAGAAGAGGGGATGGTATAAAAATGTTATATTTGATTGTAATTGTACCAGGAAGGGCTATAGTGATGCATTTTTTGATAAGATGATAAGAGGAGTGTTGTATCGAATATCAGGTGTGTATGCTTATACTATGGTTAAGCAGATCAAATATTTATATGAAAAGTGGCTGCTGTATGTAGTTTTAAATGTGTTTGCAATAATGGGAAATTGAAATTATGACACTACTGGAAGAAAAAAGAAAGCATTGGGTGATGTTAGAACTTTTTTGATTTGCAAAAATGAGGCAGATTTACATAAGTCAGGAAAGGAAATTTACATATTTCAGAGAGTAGTATAAAAAAACTGAAATGGATTTTTGTCTTTCTTCTATAGGTTTAGAGGAAGTTCATGGGGAAGTTATTATTACATGATTCTATAGTTATCTGGCTATTTGCATGAAATCTGGATAGAATGAAAATCGAGTAAAAGAGAAGAAATGAAGTTTGTAACAGACAAATTTGTCACGGGACATCTTTAGTGGAGAGGGAAAAGTGCATTGGGGAGGTTAAAGGGAGAAAAGTAGGTAGGAAGGGTAGTTAAGGAAGTTTGAAGGGGAGTAGGTAAGAAAGGGTTAAGTAGGCTGGAGATGAAGGGAGGAAGTGAGGTAAGGTGGGGGGAGGGTCTTTTGAGGTGGGAATTGACTGTTGAGATTCACATTTGGCATGATTTTGTTAAAGCAAGATCATGTCCTAGATGACCTGAGGTGGTGGGAGTAAGGTAGGCCTTGGGTGGTTATACATAACAAAAGGTGAGTACAGTTTTCTTGGTTATAGTAGGATAATAATGTTTTTCTCCTCTTTCTCTTCTCTTCTCCCCCCGATGCATGTTATAGAATGATCATAATATCATGTGGTCTGTAGTTTGGGTAGGTGTAGTAGCTATGGTGGCTTATTCCATCTGTGCCTCGGGCTGTCTAAGCCAAGTCAGGATGCACCATAGCCTTATGTCAGTTCTTTGTTTGGTAGTACAAGTATAGCAGGTTTAAGGTTAATTCCATGCTTCCTCTTGTGGTTGCTAGCCTCATTACTTTATGAGCTAGAGGGTTTCATTGCTGGATAGTGGGCTGGACAGACACAGTGCGATGGTTCGTGGGCTTGCTCAGTGGCCGGTAATAGGCATGTGTGGAAACGCCTGCGTCATCATAAGAAAAAAAAAAGCACAATAATTACATTTCAGCGGCCATATTTTTGTTTTCACTGGAGGAATACCTCCAGTAGGAAGGTAGGCTGGCAGTGTATCCACTATACAAAAAAAAAAACAAACAAAAAAAAATTGAGAAATGGGGAGAGGAAGCAGGAGCAGTGTGGCTTCTGGCTTGTAACTTGGTACAGGCTGTTGCGCTCGAAGAATGCCTCTGGTGAGAGACAAAAAAAAATGAAGGTAAAGAGAGGTGAAGTGGGAGCGCTTCACAAGAGAGTAACCCAGGCTTGCATTGTGGTGGCTGGGCATGGTTGGGGTCAGTGTTGGGGGGATGGGACAGAGTTCAACATGCTTGTCACGCATGCTACCAGGGTTAGGGGGGTCAACATAATAGTTAAAAATTTTCATAGGCTGAAGAATGCCTCTCACCTGCACAATTTCTTGGGTCTCACAGTAAGTGAGACAAGATCTCTGCTGAGCATCCCTCAGCCATGTGTGCAGTGTGGGGTAAGGGCCTAGGCAGGTGGGAGGGTACTGGGTTTGTTGAATAGACCTAGTGGGGCTACAACTGAGAAGGGCAGTTTGCTCCTCATTTATTGGGCTTAGAGCTGTTAGCCTACTGGTGTGTTGCTCGCATGGCATCTCAGGTGGTTTGGGGCTTGAGTTTTGGCAGAGTGTCTTATTGGGTCCTGGTTCAATCCTTGGCATAGGATGTATTTTATTCAGGTTACACTTAGTGCAGTCATGGCTAGTTCATGTCCAGGGTTGTTTTTTTTTTCTCTCCCTTACAAACTTTAACTTACAGTGTATGTTTTGTCATTTCCGGTGCCAAGCTGCAACATGGCAGATATCCAGGTTTTGAGGCAGAAGTGGGCAAGCATCAAGGCCCAAGCAGAGGATCTGTCCCAGGAGATACCAAATGAAGACACTGTGGTGACCAGCACTCAGGGCTCCAGTACTCAGTAGAGATGACAAACAGTGAAGGGTAAACAAGCAACCAGAGGCAAGAGAGCACTCCAGATGCTGCCAGCAGAGGAGAGGACAACAGAGGTTGCAACACTGGTGTCACCGTCTGCAGCTCTGACAGGTAATGATTTTACAGTCCCCATTGGGAGGGAGGCTGAGGGACAGGTAATAGGGAGTAGGTGCCAGGGGTTGGGTGTCAGGGTTAATGAACTGCCTAGGTCCTAGCAGGATGTCAGGGCTGGCGGTGGGGGTCTGCAGACCTTAGTGGGTCAGGATTTCAGCTTGGATGGTACTCTTTCATTGCTAGAGGAAGATACCGACCCTTGCTTAGAGGAGGTAGGGTCAGACTTTGGGACATGTCCAGGTGATTGGTTGACTATGCAGGCGTTGGGTCAGGAGGGTGCAGCAATCCTCTTGACTCCTCACATATTACTTACAGTGAAGGAGAAGATCTGGAAGGGAGAATACATGGACATTTTAGAGTTAGTTGATGCTGATGGGGTTCACCACCTGACGGAAGCCAAGATGGCAAATGGGAAAGACCTCTTGGCAGGCTTGGCTGCCTTAGGTTGCAGGTGAGTGGGTAAGCTTTGGCAGAGAACATTGAAGAATTGGGTCTTGAGATTCGTATATTTCATGGCAGTGTAGTTAGAAAGGGATAGTGCTTTGGCCCTTCCACTCCTGGCTTATTTTCTGACAATACAAGAGGTACAAAGGATATGGTCAGGTAATGCCTGGCTTTGGTATGATCAGAAATTCTGCAAGAGGAAGGCAGTCGATGGGTCCATGCACTGGGAGGTAAGACACCCTGATATTTGGCTGTCCACATTGATTGATAGTTTCAGTGAGGGCAATAGAGTGGGTAAGTTTGCAGAGTGAGGTGTCGGAGTATATTAGGCCTTCAATGTGGGGAGATGTGCTTGGACAGTGTGCAGATTACCCCATACTTGTTCAAAGTGTATGGATGGGCATTCAGCGATGTAGTGCGGTAGGTGTGAGGGTCAGTTTGGGGGTCAAACATCATCCTTTCTGGGTCAGAGAGAATTAAAGGGACCTCCCATGGAGTTGCAGGGGGTGTGGGGCCTGGCCAATTTTCATGCCCGGGGCGGTCCTTTTGGGGAACAAGGAGACACCCAGGGGACTCATTCACCTATTTAGGTGCATGTCCTGCAGGATCTGCTGGCACAGGATCTGCAGCTGGCAGTGGTGTGGGAATTGGTTGAGGGTTTTTCGAGGGGGTTTTTGATCAAGTAGATCTTGGTGGGGGATGGTAAGGTGCGAAGAAATTTGAAGTAAGTGTAGGGGCGGGAAGATGTTCTGGGGGCTTTGACTGAGAAGGAGTGTCAGGTGGGCAGGTTACTGGGCCCATTTGATAGTCCGCCATTTACTCATTTCAAAGTGTTGCCTTTGGGTTTTGTCCCCAAAGAGACACCGGGTGAGTTCCGATTGATACACCATTTATCTTACCCAGAAGGTAATTCTGTCAATGATTTTATCCCAGGGGAGGAGGTTAAGGTGGCTTATGCATCCCTGGATGATACGGTTTGCATCATTAGAAGCTTTGAGGACCCCTTGCTAGTGAAGTTGGACATTGAGTCTGCCTTTCACCTTTTGCCGGTACATGAGGAGGATTGGCCATTGTTGGGCATGGTAGTGGGGGATAACTTTTATTTCGACACAGCTATGCTAATGGGATGTGCAGTGGCTTGTTCCACTTTTGAAAAGTTTAGTACGGCCTTACATTGGATATGGCACCAACGGGTGGAAGAGCAGAGAGCAGTACATTACTTAGATGACTTCTTGGTAGTGGGTGAAGGGAAAGAGGGGGTTCTTGTGGCAATGCGTGAGTTTTTGGGGATGTGCAAGGAGTTGGGAGTTCCACTGGATACTCATAAGTTGGGTGGCCTGGCAAAGGTGTTAGACTTCTTGAGTTTGAGTGTGTATGCAGGACAAGGATTATTTTGCCTTCCAGGAGAGAAAGTAGCTAGGCTACAAGAGAAAATAGTATGGATGAGGTCTAGGAATAAGGTTTGAGTGAGGGATGCCATGGAGTTGTTGGGGTTGTTGAATTTTGCCTGTAGGGCAGTGCAACTGGGACTTACATTTTGTAGGTCAGTGGCATTTCTTTTGTAAAGGGGTAAAGATAAACACCATTGGGTGAGAGTTAGTAAATTAACACATGAGGACTTAACTTTGTGGCTACAGTTTTTATAGCAGTTTAATGGGGTCACTTTTGGCAGACAGATTGGGTAAGTCAAGGGGATTTACAACTGTTTACAGATGCAGCTGGGGGCCTGGGTATAGGAGAGTTTTTTGTGGGGCAATGGTTTGCAGTGCCATGGCCTCCTCACTGGCCTGAGGAATGGAAGCGTGATGTTGCTTTTCTGGAGCTGATGCCAATTTGGGCAACATCAGTGGTATAGTAGGATTGTTTGAGGGGTAGGAGGGTAGTGGTTAACTCTAACAATATTGCAGTGGTGATAGTTTTGCAAGCTAAGATGGCTAAATCTGAATGGCTATTGATGGTTTTGTGTAAATTAGTTTGCCAAGTTTGTTGATTAATTTTTCTTTTACAGGGGTACGTGTCCTGGGGGTGAAGAACGAGATTGCTGACAGGCTGTCTCATTTTCAGTTTTCCTGGTTTTGGCAGGTGGCTCCGACAGCAGCAGGGGACCCCATGGTGGTACCAGACAAGGTCTGGCAGATTGGGCAGCAGTGATCGGCAGGTTGGTTCAGCAGTCTTAGGCGGCATCCACCAGGAAGGCTTACAGTAAGGCTTTGCATGATTTTGATAGTTTTGTTAGGCGGTTACTAAAGGAGGAATGTGTGAGGTCAGAAGATTTTCTGTTGTGATATTTAGCAGTGATGAGGACACAAGGCAAGGCAGTGAGATAGGTGAGAGTGGATTTGGCAGCAATTGGAGTGTTTGCTCAGTTGGTTAGACTGGTGGATTTTACTAAATCCTGGACAGCTGGGCAGGTGTTGAAAGGATGGGGTAGGGGGAAAGTCTGAACAGGGATAGGCGATGGCCAGTGATGAAGGAAATTTTAAAGCTGCCACATGGCTTGGGTAGTGTACTTGGAGACTCAGAAGACTGTGTTGTGGGGGACATTGAGTGTATGGATGTACTTAGGAGCTTTTTGAGTATCGGAGTTGTTGGGGTCGCTAGTATGGGATAATGTTCTGATGGTGCCAGGGGCAGTTCATATTAGGTTGAGGTAATCTAAGACCAATCAAGTGGAGAAAGGGGCTGCATTAGTTTTGGGGGAGATAGGCTAGAACTGATGTATCCAGTGGGGAAGGAGAATGCATGCGTATCAAGAGGGTAGATCACATGACTTCGTTTTTAGGCCTGTAGGAGGTAGGGCATTAATGGGGGGGGCAGCTATATTTAGTCATTAGAAGAGCCTTTTGTAGTATGGGCCTTGAGGGGGATAAATGTTCTACTCATTCTTTTCAGATAGGTAGGATGTCTGACCTGGCGAAAGGGGGCAGTTCAATCAAAGTCATTAAAAGGGTGGGGCGGTGGTCTTCCAAAGTCATTTTTGACTTATATTAGATGAGGGCTGATATTACTTATTTTATTCATTTTTTTTTTTAGGGAGAATGATCGTCATTTTAGGTGACTGTTTTGTGTATTGGGCAGCAAGGCGGGCTGTGGATAGGAGGAATGGCACTGACTTGGGGTTACAGTGATTCGGTTGGAAGGTCACATGGTATGGCATTAGAGGGTTAAAGTGGAACTGGCTGCTTCAGGTATTTATGATGTTGCAGAGCCAACTGGGGTTGCCTCAAATTTTGTTGGTTCACCTTGCAGGTAATCATTTGGGTGTGACACCAAAGAGGCAGTTAGTATATCATATATGTGAAGACTTTTTCACTTTAAGGAAGCTTTATCCAGTGGTATGTCTGGAGTGGTAGAAGATTATTCCTTGGTTAGTCTGGAGGGATGCTAGAACATTTTCTGCAGTTGAGAGAGCTTGGATGTTTGTGAACTTTACATTGTTGAAGCAGTTGGGGGGATGGGGGTGTGTACTATACTAGACTTATTTAATTTAAATCTGGGTTTGTTTTTGGATTGACTTGTTAGTGATTGGGGGGAGTGAGGGGGAACAGCCTGTGTGGCTGATGGGCAGAGAAGAGGGACAGGCTTATCCCTCTTCTGTTCCCCCTCTGATGGATAATTGGTGGAAGGAGTTTGGAGTGGTGGAAGATTGCCAGTGGAGGCTGTTTGGACTTGATGGTTTGTTACGGAAAGGAGGTGTTGAAGGTGAGTGGTGGAATGCTGCCTTGAATGTGTGAGGATAAGTGAGCAAATGGGGACACTGCTTATTCCCAAGGGTGTGTGGTGTTATGCTGCCCTTATGGATGGTCATTTTATGTTTTCCCTTTCCAATGAAATTAAGTTATGTTTATGTTTAATAAAGTTTCATGCATTTATCATTATTATGTTCAAGCAATAAAGGTCGTCAAAAGTCTTTGGTGTTTTGGTTGCTTTATTAAAGTAGAATGTGGCAAATGAAGTTTGGAACAGACATATTTGTCATGGGACATCTTTAGTGGAGAGGGGAAGGTGCATTTGGGAGGTTAAAGGGAGGAAAGTAGGTAGGATGGGTAGTTAAGGAAGTTTAAAGGGGAGTAGGCAAGAAAGGGTTAAGTAGGCTGGAGATGAAGGGAGGAAGTGAGGTAAGGTGGGGGGAGGGTCTTTAGGTCTTTTGAGGTGGGAATTGACTGTTGAGATTCACATTTGGAGTGATTTTGTTGCCCTCCCATCCCTCCCCTTTTAGTTAGGTGATGTGTGAGGTTGGGGAGGTGGGGTGTGATGATTCGGGGTCAGGCAGAGAAGAAGGACAGTCTTGCCTCTCTTCTGCTCCCCTTCTGGTGGAGAATTGGTGGAAGGAGTTTGGAGTGGTGGAAGATTGTTGATGGAGGTTGTTTGGACTTGGTGGTTTGTTATGGAAAGGAGGTGTTGAAGGTGAGTGGTGGAACACTGCCTTGAAATATGTATATATGTATACTCCATTTTGTACAACTCAATCTGAAGAAGTCATATGGACAAATGTGCTTATTCAAATAAAAGTTTTTAGAAGTAATCAGTTGGTGTCTGATTTTTTTTGAACAGGAAAGGATGGCTGAAATAGCAAGTCTGACAAGGATGTACAACTTTCAGAAGATTTTTTTTTTTGAAAAAAAAACACATAGTCAGAGCTCATTAGCTCTCAAACTTATCCTGATTTTATTTTGCTACAGTGGATATGAGAGAGAGATATACTAAGTTTAAAATTATACAGAACTATAATAATCAGAATAAGTATTTGTGTCTAGGAGATTTTAATAATAGTTTACAAATGTAAATGACTAAAAAGAAAAATGCTAATATAATTAAAGAATGGGTAGAATTTATAAATATGGTATAAGTACATGAAAGAAAGCACATTGTAAAGGCAAGCTTGGGAAAGAAAGTCTGAAAATAGCTATTAAGTAAGTATTAAAGGACATGTAACAGATGTAGACATTTAATAGAAGAGTAGCAATCTGATGATAACAGGTCTATATTATTTCATCAAAATCTACTTACATCAAACTGCTATTCATCAAACCAACATCATTGAACTTCCCTACATTGAACATTCAAATCAGCGAATGTTTTTCCCAGATAAGGAAACTATTTGGCCAGCACACCAACTGACACATAAACATATTAAATTAAACCAAGCAAACTGGGGGGCTATGCCCCCACACCTCCTTACTTATATAAACCAACTCCAAGTTCGTACAACAGTGGAGAAAACAGCAAATTTCTATATGTTGGCCAACTAGTTTCCTTACCTGGGAAAAACGTTCTCTGATTTGAACGTTCGATGAAGGGAGGTAAGAAGATATCTTTTTGGTGAATAGCAGTTCAGTGTAAGCAGATTTCGATGAACTGATATACACCTGATGATAACATGAGTATCTTTCGTTACTTCTTTGTATTATTTACACATATCAAGGTGGGATGAGAAAGTTGACTCTGATGATGTTTCCGGTTTAGGAAATGAAAGCGCTAGGTCTGTTGGAGAAGTGTATTTTATGGTGTTAGTGTGCGTTTTGTACAATAAAAGTGTAAGATATATATCGGAGGTGGCCTTCATTGACCTTGGACAACAGCTGGAGTTTTTTTAGACTTATTGGTTTGTGATTTTATGACTTCAGGTGTTCCACTTTGATTACTGGTTATTTACACATATGTTTGGAATTGTCTTGAACTGACTGATGCATCACAGCAGATGTAGATTATTTATACAGAGAAAGTGACTATTGTTTGCAGAGAAATGATTCATGGCAACTGGTTTCAATGACTGAAAAATATAGTAATGTTGAATTTATTTAATAAATAAGTATGATAAAAATGATATCAGGTTTCCTTATCCCCTGTTGGTAATGCTCATGGGTGGATGAGGTAATATTTTGGTCAGATAAGGGACATAACATAAATTGTTTAAAGCAGAAGCATTTTGCTTGTACTTGTTTGTAGAGGATGCTGGATATAACTTATAATGTCCTCAAGAATCAGCATTATACTATGTAAGAGATGTAATGTAGAAATTAATGCTGACTGGGCTCATATGTTTTATGACTGTATAAAATTGAAAGAATACTGGAAGTCAATTAATGAATTTTTGCAGGCTCTTTTTACAGATAATTTCATTATTTCTAAATCTCTTATATTATTCAACACACCTGTACCTCAAAGTGTTAAAAAGGTTAAGCTTCCCTTGTTATGGTCTATTCTAGCAGTGGCTAGGAAAATAATAACTAGAAATTGGATTTCAGATACACCTCCTTCGTTCAATGAATTTAAAAATGTTATGAATATAGTGTGCCATATGGAAATAAACACAATTAGGACTAGAACAAATAGAAAAACATCTTATTTTATTGTATGGGATAATTTACAAAATTTGTTAAAAAATTTTTAATTTCAATAGCATGGTATTTTAGTTTAATTAATTGATCTGATTGTAGTGGATGTCTTTGTAAATACTTTAGTTGTTTTGTTGAATATTATAATAATACCTATTTTTAATTACTTGTATAAAATTGTTATAGGTTCATAGGTTCATAGGTTCATACTAGGCTATCTGCCCAAGGGCATTTATAAGCCTAGCCCATAGTTATGTGGCTTTCGCCACCCCTTTAGTTTGAATAAAAACTATGCCTATCATTTTGCTGTGCCTCTGTCAAGCAGTGACACTGAAGTAATCCCTGGGGTATATCTGCAATCTCCCATCCATTGGTCAAGATTCCTCTTGAACAAGGCCAGAGAGGTGCTCTGCCTCACATGTACCGGGATTTTGTTCCACAGCATAGGGAGTCTCTGGGTGATGAATCTGTCCCTCCAGCACGTTCTATTTATAACCGTGTCAAGGTTTAAGTCTCCGCCCTTGTGGTTCTGAGGGATCTAGATTTTTGAGGTGAAGCATATTCATCAAATCTGGGTTTGACATGGCCTTATATGTCAGGCACAGGTCACCTCTGAGCAAGCGGTATGAGACTGAATAGAGCTGGAGTTCTTTCAGTCGCGCAGCATAAGACATATTTTTGACACCCTTTATCCTTTTGGTGAGGAACTTTTGGGGCCTTTCAAGCTGCAGCAGGTGTCTGGTCAGATACATTCGAACGGGCATTGTACTCAATCATAGGTCTAATGAGTGATGAGTACAGGGGGACGATGACCTCCCTTGATCTAGATGTGAATCCCTTCATGATCAGGTGGGCGATATAGAAGGTTTTCCTAACTACTTTAGCAACATGAGTGTCAAACGAAAGGCTACTGTCAACCTGGGTCCCCAGATGCCTGGTGACTTTTTCTGTGCTCAGTGGATTGCCACCTATATGGTAGCTAGGGGTAACCTTGTTTTTCCCGAAGGGTATGACTATGCATTTTTTGGCGTTTAACTTCAGGCCATGGCTCTGGCACCAGTTATCCGTTTCTGTGAGGCCCTTCTGGAGGATATCTGTGTCAGATGTGTTTTCGACTATGGCGCCCAGTTTGCAGTCATCTGCAAACTTTGTCAGCCATAACCCCCCTGTGTTTGCTTGTACTTCAGAAAAGTAGATGCCGAACTAGAGTGGACCCAGGACTGAGCCCTGTGGGACACCACTTGTGACAGGCTTTGAGTCTGACATGGCTCCAGCAACTCTGACCCTGTGGGTTCTGTCACTTAGCCAGTTTGCAACCCATCTTGTGATGTATGGGTTTACATTCAAGCTGATGAGTTTCTCGATGATACCTGAGTGGGGTATTGTGTCGAAGGCCTTTGCCAGGTCGAGGTAGGCTGTATGGACTGCCTTTCCCTCATCAATGGCCTTGGTGACTGTCTCGAAAAAGTCAACCAAGTTTAAGAGGCAGGATCTGCCTTTGACAAAGCCAAACTGGGTTGGATCCAAAGTCTGCAAGTTCCCTATGTCTTTATTTATGAGTTCCATTATGATCCTCTCCATGGCTTTGCAGATAAGGCTTGTCAAGCTAATGGGGCAGTAATTTCCAGGGTCTGTGGAGGCACCACCCTTATGAAGTGGGACCACAGTCGCCGTGCGCCACTCCTTGGGTACGTATCCTGAGGTGATATTTCTCTTATATGTTAAAACAATAAACCTGTTTTGAAAAAAAAGAATCAGCATTATATAGGCAAATACATAAATAATATAGTATATTTGGGCATTTGTTTAATATGATATAAGACTTAATACAGTAAACAAATAGGCAGAAAAAAATCATATTTTGAGGGAAGGAGCAGGTAGGGGAAGTAATCTGTGGAGTTTCAGCACAACATTGTAATAGGGCAATGTGATTGCCTTAGGTACTGTTTGGCTAACAAAGAGTCTTGGATGATGTTTAGAAAGCACAGCATCTTAATGTAAGAGGCATAGAATAACAGTAATCAAAAAGAAAGTTATAGAAATGACAAAGAAAATGGTGTGAATTGGTGATAAGTATGCAAGACATATGGGATAATTATAAATAATAAGAATGGGTGATAGCTAAAGGATTTGACTGGTGCATTGCTACATCTAGCTTTTACCTCAGATATTGTAAGGATAATACTGACATTAGAATAAATAAGGTATGTATAATTGTTATGAGATTTCTCTCCATAACAAATATAATTAAAATGGTTAGGAGTATGCCCTGGGAAGTACAGAAGTATATAATTACAGTATAATAAAAAGCAATAGCACCATAGGGACAAAATGAATGGAGTTATAATCATGATTTATGGGAATATAAGTAGTATAAATAATATGATGTGTCATTTAGAGTGTAAATATGTTTATCTTATGAAAGCAATAAAGATTTTTTTTAAAAGAGAATCCATTGCCTAGTAGTTTATGGAAATTGATCTCATCTCTAGAATGTATTCCTGAAGTAAGGATATAATGGGAAGACTTAATAATAATAATAATAATAATAGTAATAATAATAATAATCTTATTTATTACCTGGTTAAACACACTGGGGACAAGTGTACCTTTGCAGGTGCAACCTGAAGGCACTGTCTGGTTAAGTGACTTACGCAAAGTCAAACTGTTTTCCAGCTATGAACTGGATCAAAGACAAGATTATAGGATGAAAGGTGTTAACAACATGTAATCTTATCCCTGTAAGTTAAACTGAAAGATAAGTGAAGGTCAGAGTACTCAAACTTAAACCCTCTGATACAGAGTTTCAAGGACAACTGCTAAACCTAGGAGTATCATGTCGTGAATGCCATATTTTACTTTGTTGACTAGGTTACCATAATCCCATTAGGTCTGACTCCTATTTTTAGGGGAGAACTAAAGTAATATTCATAAAGACTAGGGATAACTTGGCCAGAATACAATGCTAATTCCCAATATACGATACTGGCAATGTTTATTATAAGAGAATTGGATAAAATAGTAGGAAGGATAAAAAAAATAGTTCAGTTAGCATTCTTTCCTTGTTCAACTTGTGCTTCAGCTGTTAGTGTTCTATTGGTTATTAGTTTTCTACACCCATCCAATGTTACCAGCTTTATCTTTGTTTGTAAACATTGGTTGAGTATTTTAGGAAGCCATTTTTGTTACTATATCTACATTTGTATGCATATGGAACTATTGTAATGGAGGTATGCTTAGTTCCTGGGGAGCTAGAGGTTGAATTACTAGGGATGTTTTTCTTATTCGTTATCAGAGGAATCAAGATTAAATTGTATTAAAAGAGGTGTATTTTGCAGAGATAAGATGAAAGGAGGATTAGGAATGTTAAGGTCAATTGTAAGTGATGTATCAATGAGTTTATTTGGAATTAAAATTTGAGGTAAGAAGAAGAATCATTGTTAAGTAGGCTGTTAGCTAACAAGTATGAAGAATTTTTTTTTGGGGGGTGGCAGATAGAGGAAGCAAGATGATAGGAAAAACGTATTGTGAGGCATGGCTACATCAGTACATTGGAATTATAGAGTGAATGTACCTTTACTGCTCTAATGTAGGTAAGACAAGGAAAGAACTGTGCTTCTATGTTAATGAACTGTCATTTTTGCACTAGAGTAAAAAACATGGGGTTCAGAAATTAGGGAACTAGTAAGAAAGAGAAGGAAAATATTAACTATGAGTCAGGAATCTGGGATTTGTCACAATGCTAGAATGTGTTTAAATAACAACCTCAAGACCTAAAATGTCATCTGACAACCAACCATGGATCCTGGAGTTTCTTACTGTTTTACATTGTATTTAAATTACAAACTCAAGACCAAAAAGATTACCTGGGAGTTTGTATCTTGGGGAAGTTGAAGTCATAGACTCAAGCACCAAATAATTACAAGAGGCACTTGGTCTAATTACTTCTTAAATATATTTAAGCTGGGAGTTTTCTTTATAGTGTAAGGTACATTGTTCCAAATGTATGCAACATTAATATGAAAAATAAATCAATGCATCATATTGCTTGATTGTTGAGGTTAGTTGATAGCTGGTGAGTGGGAAGAAAACGTTATCTCATTAGTGCTGCTTTTTGTTATGTAAATACTTACAGAAGAGGATAAGATCACCTCTGATGTATCTGTATGATATGATATTGACTGAAGTTTTAGCATATCAATGCAAATGAAATTCTTTACCAACAAAATTTTTGTTCTAGACCTTTTGTATGCAATTTGCCGTTTTTAAGAAGCCTTACTATATGCTCATACACCTGCACAGTATTTGATGTGTGGCCTGATTAAAAACTTAAATAAGGTGATAAAAACATTAGAATATCTCGCTGAAATACTTCTCTGGATGTCTCTCAGAATACCACAACAATTTCTGATATATATGCATCAAACTCAAGTGGTAGTTAATAGTCACCACTAGGTCAATGACCTGACTTAAAACAGGGTTAACATGGTTATTTATAGCATATGGCTATTCATTGTTAGCTCACCCAATGTGAATAATCATTCACTTTTTTTATTGAAAAGCATATTATTGCTTGTAGACCAAGTATATAAAGAGTGCAGGTAGCTCTGCAGCCTTCCATGACTAGGGAGGTTCATTACTGTGCTATCTATCATGGTGTCATCAGCATATATATCTGCCATGGCTCCCCTACACAAGCAAGAGGTGAAATTGCTTGAGCATCAGTAGCATACAGTAAAAAAAAATGGCATAAAGCTGAAGATGATTTCCCATAGGAAATCTTTGCCAGTGCGATTTCTAATTGTGCCCCCAACAGTGATTCACTTCTTTAGGGAGATTTCTCCCTTGGTGGCCACGGTGGTGCAGCGGTTAGTGTTGCCATCTCAAAGCAAGAGGTTCTCCGGTTTGATTCTCAGCTGGGGTGCCTTCTGTGTGGTGTCTGCATGTCCTCCCTGTAATCATGTGAGTTTCCTCTGGGTGCTCTGGTTTCCTCCCACATCCCAAAGTGGATTGGACACTCTAAATTGGCCCTAGGCATGAGTGCATACATGTGTGTGTCTTCTGTGGAAGGCTGAGTGCCGGGTTGGCAACTTGTCACCATAAAACTCCACTGCCAATCATGAGCAGGCAGGTGATCCGCTGTGGCGACCCCTAACTGGGAAAAGCTGAAAGAGGAAGAAGGGAGATTTCTCCCTTCTTCGGGTTGGTGTGACAGTGGAGTTGATTTATATATAGAACTTTGGCGGGTATGCATGGCTTGACTTCTGCAAAAATCAACTAAAAATTGTTTTTTTTCTCCACTTAAAATTTTGTGAATTTTTTTCATCCTTTCAGAACACTGACATTCAAGAAGTTGACATTTAGTAGTAGAACTGTCTGATATATCTATTGGCAGTATCAGTAAATGGGATTATGAAAATGTTAAATAAGAAGGGTCCCAAGACTGAACCCTGGGGGATTCCTTTGCTGACAATTATTTGTGTGAAGTATGACTTGCCAACTATACAGAGCATTTCTGATTGACCAACCAGTTTTAATCCAACTGTATTGCAAACTGTTCTACCTCTGGCACAGAGTTTATGGAGAATACCTTTGGTTGTGCAGAACTGAATTCTAAACATAAGGCGTCAGCAAAGAGGCCTTCATCTAAAGCATTTACCAATATTAAATAGAAATGCATCAGGTTACTTTGGCATAAAGTCATCAGAAACGCATGCTAACTGATAGTTATAAGTTGTTTAAATTAGAAAACAGGCTCAGAAGAACTCTTTCATGTCATTTGCCTATAATCCCAATTAAGCTGATGGGGCTATAATTCTCAGCTTTATTTTTGTCTCCACTTTGAAGGATGGACGGTACAATTGCTTTCTTCCAACTTCAGGTTATATAGCCACCTGTAAGATTTTTTTGAAAATGAAAGGTTTCATAGAAGACTGCATGTTCTTTAGTGTTGCTCAAATAATAGCCACTAAGCAAAATGAACCTATAATAACTCTATCTGCCTTTATGGATTTTTTGCCTTAATAACTATTTCTTCTAAAATCTTTGGACATTTCTGACTATCATTAATTGCAGTAATTGAAATTATATTATTGCCAAAATTATAAAAAAATACAGAAGTTTCTTTCTTAGATTCATTCTATAGTTACTTATCTACCATCAATGTCATATTACTAAAGATTTTCCTTCTGAATCACCTCAGGTTCTTAAAAAATACTTTTATATCTTAATTTTGCATCTCTCATTTTTTTCTTAAACATGATGTGGCTGTTGAGTATCTTGTATGATTTTAGTTAGAAGTTAACTTCTTATGGCTAGCCTATCAGTGTTTTTTTCTTAATTTTTTAACCATGAGTTAATTCTCATTAACTAATTCAGCCATTAATAATATTGTTCCTCAAATATAGGCCGATGAGCGAAATCACTTTAATTCAAGGATTATTAGAAAATGCATTTGGATACATTCTTAATTCTTTTACTTCAGTTTCTTTGACTGCTGTTTCTTTTAAAAACAAGAGAAAATCTTCTTGCAACAGCCATGATGGTCCATAGAATATTATAATTCATATTTTCCATATAATTTTTATCTATTATATTAAATAATATTACAGGCTTTGTTAAAGAGAAATTGTCAGAAAATAATGCCTGCAAAAATTATTCTATCTTAGATCAAAATAAAGACAAAGAAGAACATTCATAAAATATATGGACCCAATCAGCTTTACAATTTTGTGAACATCTTCATCATGAGATAGTGTCATTTCCATTTATTTTAACAAAAGCCCTATGTAGAAATTTCCAGATAAAAATGTACCAGGACTGACACCATGAGGTGAGCTTAATGGAAGATAACAATTGCAATTTATTATGGGAATTAAAGTGTGATCATTACTCAGAGTAATATGATTCCAACATTTTACATTTAAATTTGTTTTATATTCAATAACATTTTATAAAGTTTAGAAATTAAGCTGTCTATTCTTTTATTATATAAAATGTCATATAGTAAATAGAAAAGTTTAGGTTCCTGTTTATAACAAGAATTTGATATAGATATACATAAATAATTCACATAATCTTTCAAGTTATGTAACAATAACCAATCTTGAGAGTTTAAATTAATTCAGATATAAGATATTGGATTTCTTTAGGTTTCAATTCTTTAATGCAATGATACCAACAAATAAAACCCCTTAATTCCCAAAGTTCTGATAAATGAACATTAATTTTATTGTGAACAATTTTTATATTGAAAGGAATAAGATCACATTTTAATATCATTGTTACAGTAAATCATATTTTTAATAAATTTTATTAAGAAATTTCAATATTCTGAATCTATGTAACAAATTAATTTATACAGTATTATATTACAAGGTAATGTTTGAATAAGATACAATATATTTGGATTGATTAATAACCCAGCCACTGGGGATGCACAAGCCAGTGCATTTCTTTGTGCCGGTCCCAAGCCCGGATAAATGGGGAGGGTTGCATCAGGAAGGGCATCCGGCGTAAAACTTCTACCAAAAATTACTGATGCAGATAACTTTTCATAATTGCATACCGGGTCGGTCGAGGCCCGGGTTAACAACGACCGCCACCAGTACTGTTAGCCAACAGGGTGCTGGCAGAAATTGGGCTACTGTTGGCCAAAGGAGAAGAGGAGGGCGAAGGCATGCCCGAAGGCAGGAAGATAGGAGGAAGGTTAGGAGTATAGCAGTGAGGGTAGGAACTTTGAATGTTGGCAGTATGATTGGAATAGAAAGAGAGCTAGCTGATATGATGGAGAGAAGGAAGGTTGATATATTGTGTGTGCAAGAGACCAGATGGAAGGGAAGTAAGGCCAGGTGTTTAGGAAACGGGTTCAAATTGTTTTATCATGGTGTGGATGGCAGGAGAAATGGGGTAGGGGTTATACTAAAGGAACAATATGCCAAGAGTGTTTTAGATGTGAAGAGAGTGTCTGACAGAGTGATGTTTATGAAGCTCGAAATTGATGGTGTAATGATGAATGTTGTTAGTGCATATGCTCCACAAGTTGGGTGTGCGATGGATGAGAAAGAGAAATTTTGGAGTGAGTTGGATGAGGTTGTGGTGAGTGTACCCAAGGGTGAGAGACTAGTGATTGGAGTGGACTTTAATGGGCATGCTGGCGAAGTGAACAGAGGGGATGAGGAAGTTATGGGTAGGTATGGTGTTAAGGAGAGGAATGCAGAAGGTCAGATGATAGTGGATTTTGTGAAAAGGATGGACATGGCTGTGGTGAATACGTATTTTAAGAAGAGGAAGGAGCATAGGGTGATGTACAAGAGTGGAGGAAGATGATCACAGGTGGATTATATCGTATGTAGGAGGGCCAGTCTGAAGGAGATTGGAGACTGTAAAGTGGTGGCAGGGAAAAGTGTAGTTAAGCAGCATAGAATGGTGGTATGTAGAATGACGTTGGTTATCAAGAAGAGGAGGAGGAGTATGAAAGCTGTGCCAAGGATTAAATGGTGGAAGTTAAAAATGGGTGATTGTGAAGTGGAGTTTAGGGAAGTGTTAAGACAGGCACTGGGAGGCAGTGGAGAGTTACTGAATAGCTGGGTAACTACAGCAGAACTAGTAAGGGTGACTGCTAGAAAGGTGTTTGGTGTGACATCTGGACAGAGGATGGAGGACAAGGAGACCTGGTGGTGGAATGAGGAAGTACAGGAGAGTATACAGAGGAAGGGACTGGTGAAGAAGAAGTGGGATTGTCAAAGAGATGAAGAAAGTAGACATGAGTATAAGGAAATGAAGCGCATGGCAAAGAGAGAGGTGGTGAAAGCTAAGGATAAGGCATATGGAGAGTTGTATGAGAGATTGGACACTAAAGAGGGAGAAAAGGACCTGTACCGATTAGCTAGACAGAGGGACAGAGCTGGGAAAGATGTGCAGCAAGTAAGGGTGATAAAGGATAGTGAGAGAAAGGTACTCACAAGAGAGGAGAGTGTGTTGTGTAGATGGAAAGAGTATTTTGAGAGGCTGATGAATAAAGAGAATGAGAGAGAGAGAAGGTTGGATGATGTGGGGATAGTGAATCAGGAAGTGAAACAGATTAGCAAGGAGAAGTAAGGGCAGCTATGAAGAGGATGAAGAATGGAAAGGCTGTTGGCCCAGATGACATACCAATGAAAGCATGGAGGTGCTTAGGAGAAATGGCAGTGGAATTTCTAACTAGATTGTTTAATGAAATTTTGGAAAGTCAGAGGATGCCTGAGGAGAGGAGAAAAAGTGTTTTGGTACCTATCTTTAAGAATAAGGGTGATGTGCAGAGCTGCAGTAACTACAGAGGGATAAAACTGATTAGTCACAGCTTGAAGTTATGGGAAAGAGTAGTGGAAGAAAGGTTAAGAAGGGAGGTGATGATTAGTGATCAGCAGTATGGTTTCATGCCAGGAAAGAGCACTACAGATGCAATGTTTGCTCTGAGAGTGTTGTTGGAGAAATACAGAGAAGGTCCGAAGGAGTTGCATTGTGTCTTTGTAGACTTGGAGAAAGCATATGACAGGGTGCCCAGAGAAGAGTTGTGGTATTGTATGAGGAAGTCGGGAGTGGCAGAGAAGTATGTAAGAGTGGTACAGGATATGTACAAGGGTAGTGTGACAGTGGTGAGGACTGCAGTGGGAGTGACAGATCCATTTAAAGTGGAGGTGGGATTACATCAAGGATCAGCTCTGAGTCCTTTCTTATTTGCAGTGGTGATGGACAGGTTGACAGATGAGATCAGACAGGAGGCCCCGTGGACTATGATGTTTGCAGATGACATTGTGATCTGCAGTGAGAGTAGGAATCAGGTTGAGGAGACTCTGGAGAGGTGGAGATATGTTCTAGAGAGCAGAGGAATGAAGGTCAGCAGTGCTAAGACAGAATATATGTGTGTAAATGAGAGGGAGGGTAGAGGAATGGTGAGGATGCAGGGGAGTAGAGTTGGTAAAGGTGGACGAGTTTAAGTACTTGGGATCAACAGTTCAGAGTAATGGTGAATCTGGAAGAGAGGTGAAGAAGAGAGTACAGGCAGGGTGGAATGGGTGGAGAAGAGTGTCAGGAGGGATTTGTGACAGACGGGTACCAGTAAGAGTGAAAGGGAAGATCTACAAGAGGGTAGTGAGACCAGCTATGTTATATGGGTTGGAGACAGTGGCATTGACAAAAAGGCAGGAGTCAGAGCTGGATGTGGCAGAGTTAAAGATGTTAAGATTTGCACTCGGTGTGACTAGGATGGATAGGATTAGGAATCAGTATATTAGAGGGTCAGCTCATGTTGGACAGTTTGGAGACAAAGCAAGAGAAATGAGATTGCGTTGGTTTGGACATGTGCTGAGGAGGGATGATGGGTATATTGGGAAAAAGATGCTAAGGATGGAGCTGCCAGGTAAGAGGAATAGAGGAAGGCCTAAGATAAGGTTTATGGACGTGGTGAGAGAGGACATGCAGGCGGTTGGTGAGACAGAGCAAGATGCAGAGGATAGGAAGAAATGGAAAGAGATGATCCGCTGTGGCGACCCCTAATGGGAAAAGCCGAAAGAGAATGATGATATTTGGATTGATTAATATTCTGATTACCTAAAATATTTAAATGTAAAATGTGTTACTCTGAACTATAATTGGGATGAATCCAGTTTAACACAAATTTAAAATGTGAGACTTTTGCATAAGATTCAATATCAGGAAAATGTATTTCCCCCTGATTCCAAGATGTTATGTGATGTGAAAGAGCTATTCTAGGTTTATAGGGATACCAGAGGAAATTTAAAAGAAGATTAATATTTTTTTTAATGTGTTTATGTAGAAAAAGAGACAAAGCTTGAGTTATATATAATATTTTGGGAAAAAGAATAATTTATTCTCAAATGAATCCAATTAGAGATAAGATTTTTTATTATATTAATAATATTATCATAATTATGAGTCCTTATTTCATCTATGGAAGAAAGTAGTTTAATACCCAAGTATTTTATAGAATTAACTAACCTGTAAGGCAATGATATTATTTACATAAGTGGAATATTTCTTGTTTTTATTTAATACTATACATTTGGATTTAGTTTTGTTAAATTCAAGTTCATAAAGAGTTGTTTCTGAGTTAGAAAGAGTTAATAAATTATCATCAGCAAATATACTTTTAGAAGAATAAGAATTCAAATTTTCTATTTCTTTGATGCTTTGATTTTGTCTAATTAAAATTGCAATGACTGCAATAGCTAGTGCAAATAGAATAGGAGAAAGAGGACAGCCTTGTTTAGTGTCTTTAATTGTAGGGATTATAGGGATTTGTTCAGAAATGAAAGGGCCTATTTTAAAATATGCTAAATTATTTTTACAAATATTTTTAAAAATTAAATAAAATGTAAGAGAAAATCAAATAATTCTAATATTTTAAATAAGTAGTCCCAATTTAAAGAATCAAAGGCAATTTCAATATCTAAGCTAATTAATATTGTTTTAATATTGTTCTTGTTTATATAATCTATAAGAGTTAAAATACATCTAATGCTATCATGTGTTTGTCTTTGATATATAAAACCTGTTTGATCCAAGTCTATTACTTGAGCTATAGGTACTTTTATTCTGACTGTAAAGATAGACATACAAATCTTGTATTGATTATTCTGAAGTGAAATAGACATATAAGAAGAACAATTTAGAGAATTTTTATCTTCCTTTAATATTGGCGAGATTAAATACCAGGAGGGAGGGATCTTTTCACTAGACTGAATTTCAATAGGCATTTTATGAAAAAAGATAGAATGTTAGGAGAAAGAAGATTGTATATTTCTGAAATTAACCCATCTATTCCAGGAGCTTTATTAGGCTTCAGTTTTTAACCTTGTCCACAACTTCTTTATAAGTAATAATTTTATTTTAATTGTCTTTTAACATTGAAGATATTTTCTTAATGTTAAGATTATTATAATTGAACATAAAAACACCTGTTTGAGTATTTATATTAGTATTTAAACTAGTATAATGAAATCTAAAAAGCATGAAGAATATCAACTATATCCATTGTACTTTTTATTTTTTTATATTTCTAATTTCTAGAATATTATTACATTTAGATCAAATTTTAACTCCCCTAGAAAGATTGTGCGTATGATTAGGAGACAATGAATAAGATTTTAATTTAACTTTTCTAAACCTAAATTTGTTTTATGAGTTAAAATGTCAAAATATTTTTTTATTTAAATTTTATTTGTCTTATACATTAACTTTGTTATCTTTAATGTCCTTGGATTTGGTCTTTACCAGACATTTTTGAATATTTTGGGGTTCTGAATCCCACTCTTCAATTTTATTTTTATACCAAGTTAAAGTTTTATCATAATTATAGGCTTTTAATGAATCCCAAATCGTAATACTATCTACATCTGGTGTGTTATTAAATTTTAAAAATATCAATTCTGAAATCATCCAAGGTTTAAAATCTTTACATTGAGTTATGTAGGAAGGTATTCTTGTTATTAAAAATAATCTTTTAGAATTAGTCTGAATGTTTAAAATAAGAGCATCACATACCTTTCAACCTCTTAGAGCAGGAAATCTGGACAAAGCCATACATAAAAGTGGGACAAAGGTCCAAAAATAGAGGTAATGTTTAAATACTGCTCTTACAATCTTAGAAATTTGATAGGCTAGCAGGTTTTGCATTTGCATGCATTTTCTGAAGGATTTTTACTATGATGATTGCTATTTTTTATTATTATAATGCCTGATGTTTGTGTATTATTTGTACTTATACTTTTGAAACATGTCTTTGGAGCTTTTCTCCCCGGCTTCTACTGAAAATGGACATATATCCAGTTAGACTAGCCCGGTCAACAAATGTAGAATAAATAAAAAATAATTATGAAGTCTGAAACTCAAATGTCTATCATTATTTTCTAACTTCAGTCTTTAATGATTTACCACTAATCTGCCAGAAAAAACACAATTTCATGAAAAATGGACCAGAAATGAGGCCAAAATCTGGACATAATGTGAAAATCTGTACAGTTGAGAGATATGGAACATCATGATCTGAAAAAGGACAGGAAACTAAAACAAAGTATAATATACTTGAAAATAAATCATGTGAAACTACTATACAATTTATTCTGGTCTGTGTACCATATTTAAAATCCTGATGAGAAAATAATAAAGAGAAATGATTTTTCATAATAAAAATATCCTTTAAGTTAAGAACTTGTATCCACTTATACAATGCTTTAGCTGTTTGGTAGTATTTGATTCATTCACTTATTTTTACTAATTTAACATTTGTTGACCTGCAAAGTCCGATTTGGAACAAAGCAAATTTTCAGTGGAGGCCCGGGGAGAAATGCTCCAGACGCATGTCTTTGAAATGTGGCAGGAAACCAGATCACCTGGAGGAAACCCACATGAATGCAGGGAGGACATGGAGACTCTGTACAGAAGGTACTCCAGTCGAGAATCAAACCAGAGAACCTCTTGCTGTGAGGTGAGAATGCTACCGCTGCACCACTACATCATCCAGAAAGATGATTTAGTAAGCAATTAAAATCCTCACCTATAATTAATTACCTTTACATTTATCCAGAATTATATCAATAGTATGCATTTTAGCAAGATTTGGACCTAAACCTGGGAACCAATAAAGTTTAACTAAAGTTCATAACCTATTGTTAAATTTGTATATTATAAAAGTTAACAAATCTTCCTGATCTTCATTTTGTATAGAATTTAAGGAAAAATGGTAGCATTTTTCCATAGAATCATAACACCTCTTCTTTTTTAGTTTTAAAATGTAACCGTTTCTTTCTGTATGTTTGATGTGAGTCTCTTGTACTAAAACAATTTGAATTTTATTTATTTTTACATAATATACTAAGTTTGTTCTTTACTTTGGATTATTCAATCCATTAACATTTAAAGATAATGTAGATGTTTCCATTTAAATGACTACTGTTTATTTATATTTCATACCATAATAAAAAGTAAAAAAAATTACAAATACTTTCAATGTACTTTATGCTTTTGGAGCTAAACACTGAGTAAATTAGGCCATAAAAATGAGAAAAAAATAGAAAAAAAATAAATTATATAAAGAATTTGTAAATAACATAAATTAATATCCAACATGGAATTATCACTGTTCCTAGTCCAATAGAACTATTTGAATGAGTAAACACACAAATTCATAGTAATCCTCCTCCCCTTCATATAATATTATTAGTAGTGTACATGACTGATTGTAGATTGTAAATTGATATTATTTGAGGGGACATACTACTACAAAGAACATACACTGAAGAAACAGACAGAAACTAGGCAAACAATAATAATTTGTATTGTATGTCTCCATTCAAACATTTACAAATTAATGTAATTCTTTCTTCATATTAAAAAGCTATATAGAATATGAGGACTTACTTAGCATTTCTTACTATATGACATGATACAAGATCATCACAATTTGTGATTAGGCTGGCGTTCAGACATATCTTATATGTTTATAGTGCTTATATGCTGCTATGGCAGTGTTACTATAATTTCTAGTGAACATGCCTATCATAATCATGTAGTAAATGCACATCTGTCTTTTATGTAGTTTAAGTATTATTATGTTATTTAGTATTTATAAGAAATAGCAAAGCCTGCTTATCTACTACATGTTTCAGGGTAATATATACCTTTTCTATGGTGGTCAAATGACAACAAATAATAAGATATGTCACTATCTGATGTGTATGTCATAAGAGTTATAGTACCCATTTCCTCTTGTTTAGGCATGATGAAGAAAAAATACAGCAGTACTGTTTATTATCATATATACATTCCCTGTGTAAACATGTCATATTCAATAACTGCAGACAATGTGGTTAACCTCCTATGCAGCCAGTGTTTGTGCTGTTGTCTCAGCTGTACATGTTATTAACATTTATCCCATATTTAGTCCCCCTTGCCTCACTTTTATTTAATGACTCTTTCACATCCTTTAATAGCATGTCCATTTTCATTTATGTGCATGAGTCAAGAGTTGTGAAGAAAATTATTATTACATCAGTATAAAAGCATTTCTAATTAAAATTCTTTTTAACATAAACACATTTGGCTGTTTTAACTTTTCTAAATAAAATGTTTCTTTTTAACATAAGCACATTTGGTTGTTTTAACTAACTACATTTCTCTATTTCCCCACCTCTTACCTACATCTACATTGACACCATTATATTCTGTGAACATCCTTCCTATTTGTCATCCCCTGTATGTTAATTCTTGATATCAGCTTGCCCTTAATTCATATACATTAACCACTAACTCATATGACAGGTTTGCTTACAGGCAAGCTGCTTTTTATTTACATTATGTACACATGTCTCCCCGTACCTTTTCATGGCCATCAATACTTCTGTTGACTCAGTAATTACAGGCATAAAAAAAGGTTTCCAAGAATTAGCCGGGACTGAGTGTTTTTATGAGTATCTAATAAATGAATAGATAGATCGTAGAGACATTTCCAGTGTATCCTGAGACTGCTATAATAAGTTTGTCAATTTTGCACTAGATGTACTTTTTTTTCCATTCCTCACATAGTTTTTTAATATTCATACATCATACTGTCATATCATAGTCATTTCACATACAAATAGAAATGAGAAACTTAAAAATCCCATGATAGAGCAAAACTTTCTGTGTTTCAGTAGCTGTGTTCAGTAGTAGGAAGATTTGTCTTCAGTCAAAACCTCAAAAGAAAAACAAAGTTTGCAATCAGATGGGGAAGATTTTCATATTCTACCTCTTTTGGACTAGAATAGGATTAACAGAAACCCAAGATCTTGTAATATGGGATTACTTCTGATATGAATATTTGATGTACATTGTGTTAAATCCCTCATGCTTTAGAATAGCTTTCCCTGTTTAGTTACATGACTTAGTTATAACAACACATCCTGCAGTTTTGTTTCTGTATATTATATGAACATGTAAATTGAACATGTATGAAACTATTTTCTCCAACTTGTTTGAAACTGCACAACATAAATAAAAATTGGTCAGCTTTACAGATTATATTTATAATGCAATCTTTTCCAGAAATCTTCTGTCCATATAAAACATTTATTTTTTGTTATTGCAAGTAAAACTTCCTGTATTTGCAGTCAAAACAATATAAACACTTAGATGTAATCACCATGCACAATTATAAAATAAAAACACATCTATTCGCATTATACGGAAAGCTATATAAATTTAATTATTTGCTGTATTAACCAATCCATTGAGCAAAATTACCCCCCCCCCCGCTGTTCTCTTCCAAAACAAAATGAAAACAATCGATCCTTCTTTAGGCATTAAATGTCATTAATGCAGATTTTTACAGACTGCTGATGTGTTAATCATGCACCAAAAATAATCTGATCTTGTAAAATGCACCTCTTTTAAACTAAAACAAAAGCAGCATATGTGCAGATTGTGGTATATCCAATACCAATGAAGTGAACCAGCACTGTAAACAAAGTCGTGATGACATCATGGGATAAGTGAATGAGCTACCAAGGAGTAACGAACTCAGAAAGAAGTAAGTTAACAACCTCAAAGGAGGGAAACTTCTTCTTTACTAGAAACCAATCAGAGAGGGAAACAGAAAAAAATGAGGACATTTCCATACCACCAGGGACACCAAACCAAAGGCCAATAATTCAGAATAAACAAAGTAATGCACTTCACCATCAGGGACACCAGACCAAAGACTAATTATTTAAAGTACACAAGATGAGGTACCACATCACCAGAGAGACACACCACATCTCCAGAAGAACAAACCAAAGCCCTTCCACTCCAAGAAAACCAACAAAAAGCACAGCAATACTTCACTGTCCCTGTAAAGCAAAACACTACACCACCAAAAACAATCTACAAAGCACATTGCACCAAATGACAAGGACTAACACCAATGTTATCCAAGAGAACTCAAAAGCATTCAACACTACCTAGCAAATGTGAACAATGGCATACCACAGCTAGACCTCACACAATATCACCAAGTAGCCTAAAATAAAATCAACAAATGCACGCTGTGAATGTCAAGCAAACAAATAAGTCAATAAAACAGAGAAGTAAAACTAAACATCCATCAAAAGATAAAACTTACAATAACATATAAAACAAGCCATAAACCAATAAATATCTATAGAATGCAAACAAGTCAGGGAAACTGTTAAACAACTATCTAATTATAGGCAACACAGATAATGAACAGTTAAGAAAAAAATATTAAGTTTAATTGATCTTACCAGACTTCGTCCTAAAAGTGAGTTAATAAAACAAGTGAAAACACATTTTAAACTGTTTATAAGTCATTTTAAAGTAAATGCTTTAGTAGATTTATTGATGTTGATTGAAGAAGAACTTTGTTCATGTTCCTTTCACATCAAAGAAGTTTGAAATGTTCTCTCATAGCAAACCATTTCACTGAATGCCAAAGTATTGTAAGCTAATATATTATAACAACAAAAGTTAAACAAAAGTAATATTTGTTGAAACGTACTGAAGAAATAAGTCAAAGAATTAACTATTACCTTGTTTTATGCTGGAGTGCTTTGAAGTTTTATTGGATGAATATGGTATTGAATCATTTTTTTTTTGTTTCTTTTTTCTTCATCTCAGACCACAAGTTTTTAACAAATGTTCTTTTTAAAGAAGAGGAGGAGGACCTGTCCATGTCATCAGTTATAGGCAGTAGTTGTTTTTAACGAAAGCAGAGGCTTCTCCTAGATTGTTAAAAGTTCTGGTTTCATTTGATAGCTGAATGTTTATTTTGGCTGGGAATAAGATCTGAGATTTTATGCCATATTGTCTTAAAACTTTTACAAGTGGCCAACAACTTTTCCTCTGGTCTATGGTCTTAGGAGAGTAATCACTACAAATCTGATAATATTTTATTTATATTTTATAGGAGCCTTCCTCCATGCAGATTTAAAAATCAATTCTTTATCTAAATAAGATAAAAACTTAGAAATACTGGAGCTCAGAAGAGAATTTGGGGAAGAAGGAATGGGTTTTCCTATGGCTCTATGGGCTCTTCCAATATTATATGAGAGCCCTTCCTAAAGATCTAAATCTTCAGTAAACCAAGAGTTTAGAAAGGAAATTAAGTCCTCACCTTCTGATTTTTCAGGAAAGCCAAAAATTCTTATATTGCATCTCCTCTCTCTCTCTAGATCATCTATTTTATTTAAGAACCAAGTATTTTGCTTTAACAAAAAAATCAGTTTGTATTTCTTTCTCTTTCAAATAGCCATCAAAGTCATTTAAAGCACTCTCCATTCCTGAGATTTTTGTTTGTTGCTGGTGCAGCATTTCTTTTAAAACCTCAGTCTGTTTGAAACAACTCTGTCTCTGGTTTTCCGGATTGTCATGAAACCCATCCATTTTCATAAATAATTCATGTAGGGTTGATATAATTTGTTGCAGATCCTTTGTCAGAGAAAGTTTAGCCTGATAGTGCTTGGAACTACTCATTTTTAATTGAAATTTCAGTCTCCAAATAATCTTGACAGGAATTTTTTTATGAAACCTCTTTAAAGTCAGGAAATGAGAAAATTATATAATTATTTATAAAACGACATACAATTTCTTCAATAAATGAGCTAATTTCCTGTATTTTATAATAATTTTACAGAGCTATGAAAATAAACTGTTTTCACTTGGTCATCTTGGCTCCAACCCCCCTTTTTCTTATTGCCTAAGCAGATCAAGGATCTTTTCTTATGGGGGGTTTGGTGCCTGTCACCTCCAAAATTCAGTGTTCCTTAGGGTAAATATTTTTCAATCAGATGATTTATTTCCTGATAACATTGCCCCCAGATGCCATGAATGTTAGAAAAAGCCAAGAACTCTGATCAGTCCCATTACTACAGCTCACTAGTAATACTAGTAATACTGGTAATACTAGTAATACTCCCATAGTCAGCCATATAAACCTGCTTGGTTGGGACAGTGTTAGGAGTTTTTTTTTCTGCTTAACTTCCCAAATGGCATTGAGGTTACAAGAGTTTACAAACTCTAGAACAATATGATAATGTTGCTTTGAAATATCTGATCTAACCCAGACTACATCAGTGATACTACTGTACCATAACTGCACTGCATTACCACATCACCAAAATGTTACTTATTATTATGCTGAGGTAGTAAAACAATCCTTTGCCTAACCCTCTGTATCCACAACTGCTGTTATTGGGACTGACTGGTGCTGCAAGCTTGTCCCCTTAATGTCCGATATGGCTGCAAGAGATCACAGAAATGTCTTTGGCATTGGTAACTTCATTGTAAGACATACAGACACAACACTTACCAGGTTGGCTAAGGGATAGGGTAACAGTTGCCTCTTTGGTGCAAGGATTAGTGATACTACAAGGGCCCTTAGGTCCCTGCAGCAACTCAGATATA